>NC_139218.1:289978912-290218912 GCF_055691185.1 Crinia signifera
TTGTACCTTGTTAAAACCCTTGATATATTTGAAAGTTTCTATCATGTACCCTCTTTCCCTTCTCTGCTCTAAAGTATACATATTTTTTATTTATTTTTTTTTAAACTTTCTTTATTGAAAAAATTTTTCAACTTAAAGACAACAATGTTAGATCATCATATTATATGTTATTACATCATACAATGTATCTTAGTAGTTCTTTTCAATACATTTTGCATCTGTAATGTTCATTAACAATGTATATAAACCATTCACTTTCCTAATTTTTCAGTTGTTTATGAGATTCTATTTGAACTTCTGCTAAATTTTATACCTATAAAGACATTTATCACATCACAACACTGAAATACCTGTAGACCTAACCAGACAGACATAAGACAAGACAAGAGACAGGGGGGGGGGGGGGGGGGTAGGGGGGGGGGGTTACATTTTGAATTTAGTCAGACTGTGCGAGATAAAGAGGTGAGGGACCACAAGGGTATGAAGAAGTCTATAAAAGAAAGAGAGGGTGGAGGGGGGGGGGGGGGGGGAGGAATGGATCAGCAGCATATAAGTCTTCCTTTGCAGTTCATTTTAAGATACATTTTCATTATAGTTTTGTCTATATTTTCTGTTACAATTTACACTAATAATACATTTCACAAGATAATATTTCAAGAGTGGTCTTGTAAGAGTAATGTGTTAAGACAGATCACCTTTAGTCTGAGTCCTTAACACTGTGGGGTCCACAGTCTCAAGGAGGGTAGAAAGGAGATAGAAGAAATAATAAAAAGAAGAGGGAGTATCAAGCATATTCAAAGACTGACATAACATGTGATTTTTCTACAGAGTCTAGCGAATTGATGAAAAGTGACCACTTTCTAAGAAATCTGTCTGAACCATGCAACAGGTCTAACTTTGCATATCTCCTATCAAAATAGAGTATGTGTAGCAGTTTCTGTTTAACAGCAGCTAGTTGCGGGGCTGTTTTAGCAGTCCAGTGGATGAGTATACATTTCCTAGCTATTGTTAAAATTAGTATCAGCAGTGGTAAATCTTTACTTGTGATTTCATCCATTTGCCACTTGTCAAAAGATAGGCCCATAATGGCCAATGGTTCAACCTGAAAGCGTATATGAAACACATCAAATAGAAAGTTGGTAACTTTATGCCAGAAACGATTTATCTTATAACATTGCCACATGCAATGTGCAAAATCTGCTTTAACAACTCTGCATTTAGGGCATTCACCAGTCTCTTCTGCTGCCATATATTTTCTCCTATGGGGAGTTATATATGCTCTATGTAAAGTACGTACATAAACCTCCTGTAAATATGTCGACTGTAAAGCTTTAAAGGAGGTGTCACACAACCCCGTCAGATCTTCTATCTGAGTAATATAGGGTATATCGTTGGCCCATTTATCCTTCAGTATTCTCCATTGGACATGTTCTGTGCAACGTTTCTTTACCAGGAGCATATACAAATACTTGACCTTGTAACTTTTGGATTGCACAAAGTTTAGAAGCAAATCTATTGAGATGATCTGTGAGGGAAAGATGACTTGAGCTGTATTTGGAGGAGGAGCCTTAATTGAGGTCAAGAAATGTCTCACTTGGAGGTACATAAAGTGATGTGACTTGGGTAGGGAGTACTTTTGCATCAGGTCTGAAAAAGTAGATATAGAGCCTCCTGGGTCAAAAATCCTGTTTGATGTCTCTAACCCCTTCTTACGCCATGTATTGAATGAAGTGTTGATCATCGAGGGGGGAAAAGAAGGGTTACCCCAGATAGATATAAATTGGGATATAAGTGGGTTTCTATTAGATGTCTTATTCATACCTATCCAATTTTGATACGTGTCATGGAATAAAATATGTAACTTCAATTCTGCAGGTATGTCTTTATATTTTGCTTGTATCAGTGCACCTGGGGCATATGGATAAAAAACAGCTCGGTCTAGATCAAGATCCGTGTACGTGGACTTATTCAAAATCCAGTCACTAATGTATCTGAAGAAGATGGCGGAGGAGTAGCTTTCTAAATTGGGAGACCTAGGCCTCCTTCACTTCTGGGTGTTTGTAATTTTAATTTGGCGATTCCTGGGCGTTTTCCCTGCCATATGAACTTTGAAAATAATGCGTCTAACCTTGCTATGTCTGATTTTTGCAATTTGATGGGAAGCATTTGCATAAAATAAAAAAGCTTGGGAAAGATTATTGAGTTAATTATGGCTATTCTGCCTAATAAAGAAATAGGTAGGTCTTTCCAGGCCAGTAATTTTGTCGACAGCTTGTTAATAACTTGTGAAAAATTTAATGGGTAAAGATTAGATAAATTAGCACTTATTTGGATTCCCAAATATTTGAAATGGGAGCTGGTGAAAGAAAACGGCATATCCAGGTGCCGCAAATTCTGTTGGTTGGATTTACCCAGCAGTAATATTTCCGATTTAGATAGGTTTACCTTGTACCCCGAGATCTGACCGAAGGAGCCGATGAGGTGGCAGCAACGCCGGAATAGAAACCGACGGATTGGATATAAATATTAAAGTGTCGTCTGCGAATAGAGCAATCTTAAGTTCTTCCGATTTGATTTTGATACCATGAACTAGTGGGGAGGATCTGACTGCCACCGCCAGGGGTTCTATCGCAATTGCAAAAAGCAAGGGCGATAAAGGACAACCCTGGCGGGTGCCTCTTCCCAGTTGAAATTCAGGTGACGTTATTCCATTACAAGAAATAGTTGATTTCGGAGCTGTATATATCATTTGAATTAGCTGTATAAATTTAGGGGGGAAACCAAATTGATGCAGTGTTTTAAACATGTGTGGCCATAACACGAGGTCAAATGCCTTCTCGGCATCCAGCGTTAAGACCATCTGTTGTTCGCTCAGGGATGACGAGGAGGCATTTGACTGCTGGATAGCTGCCAAGACTCTTCGGACATTTGAGACAGAGTGCCTGCCAGCTATAAAGCCGGTCTGATCTTTGTGTATTATCCGCGGTAAGACTTGCTTCAATCTCTCTGCTAATATTTTTGCAAATAATTTATAATCAATATTTAGCAGAGAGATTGGGCGGTATGAACCAGCCAAGTTCAAATTCCGGCCTTCCTTCGGTAGTACCTTTATGATAGCGTCCGAGAAATATGATGGAAGAGCCTCGCTCTCCATTATATGATTAAAGCATGCCGTCAATGGTTCAGCTATGTGTTGTTCCATAAATTTGAAAAATTCATTCGCATACCCATCCGGGCCTGGCGCCTTTGCCAATTTCAGTTTTTTAATGGAAGTCGACACCTCCTCCAGTGTAATGGGGGAAATCAGAATGTTTTTGAGATCCTCTGGTACCTGCAAGAGGGAGAGGGTGCTCCAAAAGGAATTCAGACATGGTTGACCCTCGACCTCAGGAGGGGGCATCTCTGCAGTCATCGGTTCCTCTATGACCTCTTGTGGGGGTGTGTATAATTTTTCATAAAAGGTTCTTAGCACTTCGGCAGTTTGTGTGTCTGATTTTTGTAAGAGAGCCATCTTCTGTTACCAGAGGGTGGACCGTGATTTTTTTCCTCGAACCTTGTAATAAATTTGTTAGCATAGAACCTTTTTTATTTCCAAACCTATAGAATTTGGAGTTAATGTTAAAAAGGTATTTATCACTTTGTGTTTTTAGGTACTCCTCATAATGAATCTTTGCGGCCTGGTATTCCCGCTTTGTTTCCTCAGTGGGGCTTTGTTTAAAGATTTGGTATTTATCCGAAAGGTTGTTTTGTATTTCTGTGTATTTTACATTATATGTTTTTTTTTCTGCTGATGTATAAGCTATAATCTCTCCTCTTATGACTACTTTTGCAGCCTGCCAAAATAAAGTAGGGTTGGAGGTTTTTGTTTGAGAATTAGCCATTGCGTATGTTTGCCATGCTTTAAGTAATGCGTCATGTAGCCCTTTGGATTGTATGAGGTGCGATGGGAATTTCCAGCTAGGTTTGATATAGCTAATTCTCGTGAGTTCAAGCTCAATGGACACCATGCCGTGATCGGAAAGGACTGGGGATGTTATTTTTGCGATTCTAACTTTTGGAAATAAGGGTTCCGCTATTAATATATAATCAATCCTTGAACATGTTTTGTGTGTCAAGGAGACACATGTAAATTCCCTCTCTATTGGATTTAGAGCTCTCCATGAATCTATAAGATTTAGAGTTTTTAATATATAGGGGATGCCTATTTTAGGAAGGGGTTTCTGAATTTTTTGAGGAGGGGATCTATCCAAGTAGTTTGAAGAGATGAGATTTAGATCTCCACATAGTATAAGGTTAGTCGGGTCATATGAGTGGAGTTTGGCCAATAATTCAGTGAAAAAGGACTTTTTATATTGAGTTGGGGCATAAATGTTTCCGATGTTTAGAGTATAGTTCTCAATTGTTACCGTTGTGAAAACATAACGACCGTTAGGGTCAGAGATAACGGACACAGCCTTAAATCCCAGGGATTTTCTTGCTAAGGTAATTACACCACATGATTTTGTATTGAGTGATGCTGAACCCAAGACCTCCCACCCAAGCATTCCTAGTTTCTTGACCTCCTCTGGCATTAAATGTGTCTCTTGCAAACAGATCAAGTCAACCTTCTGTTTCTTCAAATAC
Source organism: Crinia signifera (assembly GCF_055691185.1). Taxonomy (NCBI): domain Eukaryota; kingdom Metazoa; phylum Chordata; class Amphibia; order Anura; family Myobatrachidae; genus Crinia; species Crinia signifera. The sequence continues at coordinate 289,983,536 of NC_139218.1, forward strand.
ATCAATAGTTTGCGCCGTTTACTAGGGGTGTGTATGCCTCTAATATTCAAACTGCTAACATTAATAGACATTATGTAAGATTTTTAAATATCTCCATTTAAACTGCTGTTTTAATCCTGGGGAAAGACATGAGGAAAAACACATGAGGGAGACATAGAACACAAAGACACGAACAAGGGGGGTAGAAAACTTATTTACACATGCAGCTCTAGTAACCTTCGCCTCAAGGGACTTCCGGCAATGCGTTGCTAAGTGCAGATGTAGGTGCACATAGCAATACTTTATAAGCAACAGTAATATAAAATGTAATCTACTTGGCATATAGCGTCATTGCCTCTGTCCTCGGCAGCTCTTGTTATAACAAAAAAAGATTATATTTAACTCAGCAACCAAAACAGTGTTAATCTAAGTAATTTGTTACCACTTCAAAATTGCAAGGTGGGGTAAGGGAGGGTAAGGGAGGGGGGGGGGAATACCTCCACCACCTCTCCACCTAAATGCCCAAAATCCCTCAATTATATCAGGGACGTGAGCAATACTGGTGAGTTTTGCGTCTAGCATTTATAATAATAAATATACTCAGCCAGGTTTCTTAGAAGAGTTCCCTTTTGGGGGGTCTTGGCGAGTGATTATACGCTTCTTGGTGAGGAAAGCTTCCGCTTCTTTGGCTTCTGTGAAATCATGGGTCCCAGAGTCCGTGAAAACTCTGAGGCGTGCTGGAAACAACATCGAAAATTTGCAGTCAGCTTTTATCAACTCTGTACAAATATGTGAGAATGCCCGTCTGGCTTTAGACACCTCGCTGGAGAAGTCCTGAAAAAATCTTATTAGATGTCCTTCCCATTTCACCGGTTGCACTTTCCTTGATGCATTCCAAATTATTTGCCTGTGCAGAAAATTAAGCACCTTCATTATCACCACTCTTGGTCTTGATTGGTCCTGGGTCGTTGGGGCTCCTACTCTGTGTATCCTTTCAATTATAATGTCAGCGCAAGCCGTTTCAATCTTCAATAGGTTGAAAAGGGTAGTACGGACAAAACCTTCTAGTTGGGGGCCTTTTATGGATTCTGGTATCCCTGCAATCCGTAGATTATTTCGCCGCGCCCTGTTTTCGACATTTTCTAAGCGATCATTGAGCTGTTTATTGCTTATTTTCAGGCCTTTCACTGTCTGTTGTAGTGATTGGATATCATCCATATTTATGCTGATTTGACTTTCGGCTTCTGTCATTCTGTCACTGAGTCTATCAATCTGAGCCGCTATGTCAGTTACCACCTTTTGTAGTAAGGGGGCCATAGATGCCTGTATTATTGATATTAGGTCACCTTGTGCAGCACTGGCCGAGTTTAGCATTATATTAGTGCCCGTGTCTAATGTCACAGATTCAATAATTGGCTTTTTTGCTGCAGGGCTCCCCTGAGCTTTGTCTGGGGTTGCCGATGTATTTTGCTCCACACGCCTTTTTTCTTGGCGCTGGGGCTGTGGCTGTATTGGGGGTGCCTGTTTGCCAGGTGGTTGGGGTTCAGGACTGATATCCATGTTCCCAGTATTCCTCCTGGGTGAGCGTGATCGGGGCCTGTGTGTTGCTGACAGGATTGCCGTCTAGTAGGTTTCTGCAAGAGAACAAGTGGAAATCCCTATGCGATGCAAGATGAGTATAAATCTAGCTGTTCTTGTCCTGATGGGATCTGTGGAGTTTTTTATAGGTCAGAAGCAGGGTTGGCCGTTTTATAGTAATAGCCTTTTAAATTTTCATCTGCAGCTTTGTTGAGTATATGTTACAGGGAGGGAAGTAGTCGACAGATTTGCTGCAGAGTATTTCTGGTCGCTGTACTGTGGGAATTGTCTTTCCCCGTGTCCCTTTTCACTGGGCCCCTTTGCTCAGGTCATGTGGGCTGGGAGTGGAGCGTGATTAAGCCACAAGTGCCTACCTGAGGAGACCTGTGGTCCGTCTGCTCTCTCCGTCTGGACGGGCGGCACCCGCTCAGGTGACCGGATCTCTCGTTGCGAAATCACCCCCCTGCCTCTGTGTTCTCTCCAGCGACACACTGCCAATATCTGCTGCGCAGTTTTGATCACACGGTGGGTGTCCGCCTCTGAGCGGTGCAGGCCTCGCTTGTCCTGCCTGATGTCGCGCTGCCGTCCGCAGCGTCTATCCCTCACAGCGGGGGAGCGTACGCCTGCACTCTGTCCGAGATGCGGTGAGTCGGAGGGGATATTTTTCTTCTGGTTTGGTGCTTTATTTAGCTAAAACGAGCTGCCGGGAGACGGAGCACGAGGAGATGCTGCCTACTCCTCCATGACGCGCCCCGGAAGTCCCGTAAAGTATACATATTAAGATCTTTTAGTCTTTCCTGGTACGTTTTGTGATGTAGACCATGCACCATTTTAGTTGCCCTTCTTTGTACAGTCTCTAATGTATTTATATCCTTCTGGAGATATAGGGTGACATTCTATGGAATGAGAGTTGTGTTTCTTGGCGAATTTTACTCCAAAAAACGGCTAATTCGCATTTTTCTGTGAAACCGCATATTTAATCTGATGCGAAAAGGACCCTAAATCGCATATTTTGTGCGATAAGTCATGCGTACTGAAAGTGCGTTACAAATTTGCACTTTTATCGCATCCAGATGTTTTCCAATAGAAAAGTATACAAATCGCTTATTTAATGGAATGGGATTTCGCAAATCACACTTTTAAGGTGTCTAATAATCGCCATTTTTTCAGCCCAGGTTCTGTTGGGCGATTTGGCCCAGAACTCAATTTGGTCAAGTGCACACATGGTTAATGTCATCACAGGTGTCCTTAATTTCACTCACAAACACTCCTACATATACCCCCCCCCCATCATTAAGGACACCTGTGAGGGTTTGAGACATGGAGATTGTGCAGAGTGGATTTGAGTTGCGCATTTTGGATTTGGCCCATTTGGAGGAGCTGGGCAGGAGGTAGGAAGCTGCGCACCAGAACCAGGTACCACCCCAAATAGTGTGTACCCCACGTATGTATCGTATTAGGCTGTACCTGGACTCCCTCTCGGATCAACAGGTTGTGGGGATGTTTAGGCTAAACCGCAATAACTTGTTGAACTTATATGAGCAGGTGAGAGATGATTTGGACTCTTTTGGGGGGGGGGGGGGCAACTATGCAGTGTCTGGGCTGCAGAAATTAATGTGTACCCTCTACTATTTGGCCACTGGCTCCACTCAGTCCGTGACCTCATGGTCCTTGGGGGTATCACAAGCCACTTTCTCAAAGCATTTTACTCAAGTGTTACTTGCTTTAAAGAAGTTGTGGCAGACATACATCAGATTCCTCAGTTCAGAGTCAGAGTGGCAGGACCACAAGGTTGCTTTCTATAGACTCTCAGCATTCCCTCACGTGCTGGGAGCTATAGACTGCACACACATTGGGATTAGGGCACCGCATGTCAATAGGCGTGGGTGGCACTCCCTGAACGTGCAGGTTGTATGTGATGCTCATCTCAAAATCCTAAGTGTGGTTGCAGGCTTCCCTGGGAACTGCCATGACACCTATAGTCTGAGACACTCCGGCCTCTGGAACTGATTTACCCAACAACAAATGCCAGAGGGCTGGCTACTTGGTAAGTACATTTTTACATATTACCCTCTCTATTCGTATTTGTACCTGCTGAAAGGTGTGTGTGTGTTTCAATTTTCACCAGCCTACTACTCTTGTCCAAGTAAATACTATTTTCCCACTGTACATACCTTACCATATAAGGCAATAACTTCCTTTCTTTGGTTTAGGTGACTCAGGATATGGTGTCTTTCCTGGCTCATGACACCTTTGCGCACCACCGATGGCCCTGTACAGCACCGGTATAATGAAGCCCATATTGCAACCCGCAATGTGGTGGAGCGTACGTTTGGAGTGTTGAAAAGTAGATTCCGGTGTTTGGACCAGTCATCTGGTTTGCTGCTTTACCACCCTGCAAAAGTAGTGATGATTGTCCAGGCTTGCTGCATGTTACACAACATAGCCCTATACCAGGGGTGGGGAACCTCAGTAGCCGGTCTGAGTGGCCCTCCCACCTGCCCGGCGGCTTTGCCAGGAGTCAAGTACAGGGGAATTTCGCAAGAGGACGGTAGTTCTTGTGAGATTCCTCTTAATCAACAGCAGCCAGAGACTGTCAGCCCTATTCAGCGGCAGCTGCCGGAGCGTGGGACAGCTACAGCAGGCCAATTTGTAAGATACATTTTTACATATGGCCACCGAAGGATTTTTTCCCCATACAAATGGCCCTTGGCACAAAAAAGGTTCCCCACCCCTGCCCTATACCAACCAGCCTATGTGGAGGAGGATCATGCAGCAGTCGTGCAGGAAGCCTAACCTACCACACCTCGGGTAGTGAGGGGTACGCAGAGGAAGAATCTGGTGCGTACAGACATCATTAGGCACTACTTTTCTGGTAAGCACATGTGCCCTCTATTCCTAAATGTACCTTTGCTGGAAGTGAACTCACCTACATTACATTTATCACTAACATCTTTTTGCCCCCACATTTAGCCCAATAGACACAGTCCAAGGGTACAGTTGGTGGTGCAGACCTATCCCTTGCTGTAAAAAACCTTTTAAGTATATTAACAACATGTATGTGATTTTTGTGCAATCAACTATGGCTCACCTGTTGTTGTGGAACTACATGGGCCAGCATGCCCTGACACACTGGAAGCATGACAGCTCAAAACATGACTGCCACAGCTTGCTGAAATATGTACTTCCACAACCTCGGACGGGCCAGATTTGAGACAACAGCATCTTCCACCAATACCTTGCCCATACATCATTACATTATGGAACAGATCACACAACAAATGTTTGAAGAATAACACACAGACAAAATGGTATGCGTTGTGACATTTTTACTACAGTATATTATGGAATACATAACCTGCATTTGTCAGTCGCAAACAATAGAAATGTGTATTAATGTAACAAAAATTCAACCATAGTACATGCATTATCAATTTATTTAATGTAAAATTATTATTTTTTCCCTCCATCAGGCCACGCACTACCACCTCTTGACCCTGCGCACATGCCACCCCGGGTCCTAATACTCCGACGGGGTGGGGAAGTTGGTGAGCCACTTACTGGTGTGCTAGATACACTACTAATTGTAGATGTAGTTGCACCTATGACACCTGACACCTCCACTTGATGGATTTGTGCCTGCATAGCAATCAACGCATTGGTCTGCGCAGTACACGATTGACAAATTTAATGAATACTTTGTGCAAGGCTGCCAATATGGATATTCTGCTCCCTTACAGTAGAACTAAGTTCAGCCAGATGGGTGTCTATGCTATTTGCCATACGCACCTGAGTGCCTACACCAACCCGTACACTCCTAGACAATTTTCTCAACTGTAGAAAGGTGTCACGCATGTACCCCTTAATGTTGCCCATTTCCAGACTTTAGGAGGCCATAAATTCTAGTTGTTTGTCCTTGAAATGTACCAAGGAGGTAGCTACTTGGGCAGCAGAAGCAGCTGTAGGGGGAGTATTTCTGGGTGGGGGTGGGTTTGGAGTCACCCCACTTGGTGGAAGATCACTCTGTGATGATGTGTTTATTTCCTCCTCAGCCGCAAATGTGTCCACTGGTTCCAGAATTATCTCTATGTCATCCACCAGCATATCAGAGGATTCTGTGGATTGTTGTCCTAGTTGTACAGTACCTGTGGATACAGAGGAAGAGGTAAGTACAGATGCATATATTGTCCTTTCTGTCGTCAGTACTGTTTTGGAAAGGGTCTGAGATGGTAGACGCCCATACCTAGGGGTACTATGTACTTACAAATGGACCCCGATCCTGCATGAAACATTGACAATAATCTTCATTGACATGGCTAGGACACATTACATTCATGTCCGTTGCAATGTAGCAGCTGGAGATGACTGTAATGTGATTTATTATTTGATGTGACATAGGTGTGTGTACTGTTTGTGTAATGGCCTGTGGTTTGAACATTTACCTGCTTCCACATATGCGGCACCATCGGAGCTTCTTCTCTTGGATGCTTGATCACTTCGGGACGGACAATCTGTGAAAGGAAAGTTCGTCAGACTTTATGTACCGAGCAATGGAGATGCTTTTGTGCAAAATCATCAAATTCATTACAATAATGGACAAATTTACCTTTGGTTTAGGGCTATATTATTTACTATTCATATTTTTACATTGAAGTTTTGCACCTGTAGTCAGGCAAAAAAATTAAAATACTGCTCGACACATTACAACTGTTGGCAAATCTGTGGTATGTAGGCGTGACTGCTAAACCACCAGTACACCAATGTTTTTGGGCCACATACATATGAAGCTGGTAGAAAAAATGTTACAGTGTGGAACAATAGATGTGCAGTTGTGGAACTACAAGGCTCAGCATTCTGATCATTTTTAAAGTAGGTGTAAACTATTGCCATTGACAGACCTTGCTGGGCTATGTAGTTCCACAGCACCACATTAATTAGTATAACAATACAAAATAACATTGCAGTTTAAATACATTGGCAAGTATGTTTCATATTGCATGTGGTGACACTTACCAGCTCGGGGTGGGCTTGCCGGCCTATCGGTATCCGCAATGTGCATCCCAGGCAGGACCTCAGGGGGGATAATTATTTGGAGCTTCACCTCATATGATGTGTAGGTTATTGTGGTGGGGCTTCCTCCGCCAGTCTTGGTGGCCTCCTCCATCTCCATGGCCATTTTCATTTTCAGCTTGCCGCGTCGTTAAACCGCTTTTTAACGTTTTTGGTTAGCCTCTTGCGGTGACTGACAGCGTTGACCGCCTGGGTGATGTCCTTCCACATACCACGTTTACGATGTGAGGGGGTCTTGTGCTGGCTTTTCCCCAGTAAGCAATGGCCCGGACAAGAGCCACATTCTCCTCATAACTGAATCGGACCTTTCTCCCACTTTTGGTGCGGCCAGCTTCACCCTCATTCTCTATATCTTCCACATGCATGTCAAAATCCTCCTCCATGCCAGTGTCTTCCTCCTCCTCCTCACCTCCATCTTCCTCCATCTCGGACAAGTGGACCTCCTGCAGCTGCTGTGGGGTATGGGCAAGGTCCTGGCTACAGGATGGGGATGCCAGCGGATCCTCCACCTCCTCCTTCTGGGCCTGGTCCGCCAGGACCTGGTCTGGGGCTGCCCTTGCAGTGGCCATGGTGGCTGCCACACTGCTGCCACTCCCTGTAATGGAGGTCGACCTCACCAGTCCTCTGCTGCCTCTCCCATTGGCTCCTCTTGCCTGGCTGCTGCCACTGCTCCCTCTGCCACTGGCCCCTCTTCCTCTGGTCACACTGCCACTGCTCCCTCTGCCACTGGCCCCTCTGCCACTCCTCACTCTGCCACCAACACCTCTTCCTCTTCTCACACTGCCACTGCTCCTCTCCATGCTCCTTACTTCCTATCAAAGAGTGAAATGGTGCCAATGCCCCTTTATATAGGAGGTGTGATGCATAATGGAGGGGACCTAGGTGGGCCAATAAATTAGGGGGTTATTTGGCATGTGGAGACAGTCTTGTAAATCGCACTCCGGTTGGTCTAAAATTCGCACATGACCGGCGGAAGAAATCGCACTTTTTAGTGACATAATTTAGCATCAATTCGCCGCAAATCGCACTACATCGCACTTTTTAGCCTCGAATGCGCATCCCATTAAATATGCGAATTATGACTAAAAATGCGATTTCAGAAAGTGTGAAGAGCGGCGATGTGGAGTGCGAAAAATATATGCGCTTTTCTCTCATTCCATAGAATGTCACTCATAGCCTCCAGAACTGAACACAGTACTCTAGATGAGGTGGTACCAATGACCTATACAGTGGCATTATTACTTCTTTCTTCCTACCGCTGATACCTCTCCCTATGCAACCAAGCATCTGACTTGCCTTCTTCATTGCTTTGTTATATTGCCTACTTGCCTTTAAGTCCCCTGAAATAGTGACACCTAGATCCCTCTCTTCCTCAGTAGTTTCCATTATCATTCCTCAGTAGTTTCCATTATAGTGCCATTTATACTGTATACTATATATATATATATATACGTACTGCCCTGACGAAAATGTGAATCTTGCACATTGAAACGTTGGCATCAAAGTGGCATGTGTCATGTGTCTTATTTAAACCTGAGGCTTCCTTACCTACACTAACGGAAGGCAACGGGGATCTTACTACGTTATAGTGAGTGCCAGAGTTTGGAGTATATATATATATATATATATATATATATATATATATATATATATATATATAGTCCACAAGATGGTTCAGCACAGCCACACTCCAAACTTTTTCCTCAGTGGGTGCCCGCAATCCGCCGCAGCGGTATTCAAGAAGCAAGAAAAAAGCAGCACTCCAGTTTAAATATAATCCAAATCTTTCAGTGAAAAGCAATATAGCTGTATTGCTTTTCACTAAAAAATTTGGATTATATTTAAGCTGGAGTGCTGCTGCTTTCTTGCTTCATATATATATATATATATATATATATATATATATATATATATATATATATATATATATATATATATATATATATGGTGGATGCAGATTGTTCGGCACTCAATTTAACATAGACAACTGCGAGCTGGTGCCTTCCAATGGAAGTGGTATACAGGCAATATCCAAGGAAACCTTAAACAGGTGAGACCCAGGAAATGAGGCGGCACTCAGTCGACTTGTGTAGTAAAATTTTTATCCGGTATTACAGATTTAAGTACATGCGATATCCGTAACGTTTCGAGACTATCACCGCACAATGCACCCTGCACTTTTCTAGCGCACGTCTTGAAGACGAGACTCATGTAGTCTCGAAACGTTACGGATATCGCATGTACTTAAATCTGTAATACCGGATAAAAATTTTACTACACAAGTCGACTGAGTGCCGCCTCATTTCCTGGGTCTCACCTGTTTAAGGTTTCCTTGGATATTGCCTGTATATATATATATATATATATATATATACAGTATATATATAGAGTACTAGAACAGCTGACACTCTCCCGGTCTTTGAAGTAAATCAGCTGCACACAGAGGGTAGAACTGACGTTTCGGGTCTTGACTCCCTTTATCAAAGTGAAAACAATGTGCAAGGACATTGAACATTGTTTTCACTTTGAATCTCGAATAAAAGAAATTTTTGACACCGTAATCGAACACGGGTCTCCAGCATGTAGAGCCGCTCAGCTATCCACTAGACTACGCAACACAGTGATGTGTATGGTCTGTAGAGTGCTGATATAATCAGTGGCATCTGTAGCCCTATTGGCGAAACCCGAGTCACGGCAGCGTCTGAGACGGTCCCTTCGTGGATTAGCGCTGCAGGAGATGTTGTAAAGTAATGTACTGTATTTCAGGTCAAGTCGACCCCCTCCACCCTTGGGGGAAGGGGAGGAGGCGGTTGACTTCAGCTGCATACACATTCTGCACAGTACCAACAGTTCAAAATATTCAGCATCGGCTACGTGAACATTAAGGTAAATATTTGTATAGGATCATTACACTACACAGCCTATTTGCTCGCAGCGATGTTCACGCGCATCTCATTTCGCACGAGCGTCTCATACTGTAAGCGCGCTCTGTAAGGCGAATGGCGGGATTCCATTGGCACATTACAGTATATCACTCCGACGCTAGCTTGATGGAGCATTAGCCACCCAGTGGTGGCAGATTGTATTGCACCCACGCCCCTTGGCGGACGCCAGCGCAAGAAGAAAATTGGAACGCCAGAACCTCCGCCATGGCGAGCTGGTGGCAATATTGAGAGGAGCTCCATCTGTAGATGAGCTAGAGCAGTGGTTCCCAACCCTGGTCCTTAAGTACCCCAACAGTGCATGTTTTCCAGGTCTCCACACAGAATCACAAGTGCTATTATTAGCTCCACCTGTGGATCTTTTAAAATGTGTTTGAATAAGGAGTGCACCTGCCAGGTGACCTGGAAAATGTGCACTGTTGGGGGTACTTGAGGACCAGGGTTGGGAACCACTGAGCTAGAGTCACATTCCTGTCAGGCCCAACACCTGCCTGAAGTTCCCACTAGTCCACTGGACTGGGAGGCTGGATGTATACATATTTATTTTCACAACCCATCTGTCACTGAGGAAACAAGCAGGAGTTATGATTTTTGTTGTGTAGACTTGATGTACTTTAAGGGGTTAACTGAATGTGTTCACGCAAGTGTGTGTGTCCTCTTATTAATCTTGAATGATTTGTATGCCAACATCACAGCTGAGATTCTTGTATGATTTCCAAACATAAGTCGTCTATCTTTTGGCAATCTTTTATTCTTACTTATTTTTATGTCATAAAAATGCCTGAATGAGGCAGATCTCCATTTTTCATGACTACTTTAATAGTCTATCAGGTGAAACATTTCAAAGTGTGACTCATACTAACAGCGGTTATTATAGAGCAGGGGTCCTCAAACTATTTTGCTCTGGGACCCCATCAGACAATAAAAATAATTACGGGACCCCAGAAAGTTACTGCAGAAGATCACATAACATGTGTAGTCATCAGAGAGCACCTGCATGGCAGCATTGTGGAGGCATAAAATGATGGGAGGAGTCTAAAATTAACAATTCAACAGATTTTTGAATAATTGCAACCCCATACTGAGAAGGTCGGGACCCACTTGGGGGTCAGGACCCACAGTTTGAGAACCGCTGGTATAGAGTACCACAATATTTGTTGTTCTTCTTTGAATAGTATTGCATCAGAAGTTGTTAAGAAAGTTTGCTGCCCAGGTTGTGTGTGTTTTTATTTTATTTTTAATCTTCATCTGGTCATGGTTAGGGAGGTGGGCAGAGGTTAAAGTGAGGGGAAACGGGGTGGAACTGAGTTCCACCACCTCTAATGGTGAGGTTGAACATTTTAACCTCCACATTGGCCCTGCACAGTAATTCTCACAGGAAACCATTCTAGTTTGCAGGGATTTCCAAAAACCCTACCACTTGCCTGTCTGTGTCTAATGGGGGGAGGGTAGGGGGTGTAATTAGGTGGCATAGAGAAATGAGTTCCCTCACCTTTGCATGACCACTTTATGCTCTGGAGGTGGGCATGTTTCTAGCATGCCTGGGTCATTTGTGGTTTAGTTTGTTAGATAGAGGTGTGTTTTTCTGGAGTGTACCCCTGGATGCAGAAGGGTAACTTGCTCCTAAAGGAATCCAGGTGACTCAGCAAAATTTGGCTCCCAGACATTTTGGGAGAGTAGGCAAGAATGATTAAATATATTTCAGTTCCTTGTGTTATATTTTGAGTGCTGCTTTTAATATGCTCCCCTTTATATGATTTCTAAAATCCTATCATCATGCTATTTAAATAATGTAATACAGTCTCATGTCAATTTTCTGATTAAAATATGCAGCTTATTGAGAAAAAGATAATGCTGGACAAGCAGCAATAATTAATATATGGTATTGTATTTATTCATCTTCCTGCACTAATGCTATCAGTTATGTTTGTTCCCACATTTGTTTGATTACATTTTTTGAAAATTTAAACTCTGAATTTTCCACAAATAAAAATAAAAAAAACCTTCATAAAATGTACTTTATACGAAAGCTCTTCAGAAAGACCTTGCTCTGGATAACAAACAACCAGACAAAATCTACATCATTTTTGTCCAAAGCTTTATTAGCAAATGTGATGTCTACTCTATATTGTATATACAATATTACATAATATTGGATGTAGATTAAAAACATAATTTGTCTTAGACATGTCTCCAATGTGGCTCTGTAGCAGCGAAGCTCTCTTCTACTAGGATTCGCAATAAGTGAGCAATGTGTTCATTCTGCTGAAAAGATACCCTAAAGGTGTTAAATTGTTTTACATTTATTTTGCTTCAATACTTTTTTATAAATCAAATATTTGGATACTAGCAAACTAAATGCATTCTCACAACATATTTTTATCTAGCTCATTTGTTTCCAGTGGATGCTTCCTAAAGGCATTTTACATTTACTGAAGCACATTTTCTGCCTTTCAGGTTTTTTACATAAAATGTTCACTTCATACTTAAAATATGGAAATAGAAGAAAGTTTAAAGCAAGAAGTATTCACTCAGAAGTGGATCAACACTTAGCCCCATAGCATGGTTAAGGGCCCAGCGATGCTGTTACATAGCATCTAAAAGGCTAGGGTAGGGGCATAGTCTGGGCATGCATTTCCAAGATGATACTGTTCTGCTGTTCTCAGAGCAGAGTTGGGCCTGTGGGGATTGGTAAAAAGATTTACCATTACAACTCCTGGTACCTATACTAAGTATATATACTGTGTATAACAAATGTTAAGAGTGTCACCTGCTGAAAGTAAAACCTGCTTTGTTACTGTAAAGGCCCTGAAACGTGTAGGCATGTTTGCCTAATTTCTAAGCAATCTGACTAGACCAGTTTTCAAGCAGTCCGTCAGAGCAAAGCATCACAATCACATGAAAACAAGCCATATCGCACTAGTGGATGGGGCCTTTACAGTACAGGTCAGATACAGTGCAAGTTACAATGATTCACTAATTCTACAGTCACAGCCTTGTGTAGAATCACACTGTACTGTAAAGGTGTACGTAAATGTGGTACAGACAGGGCCGGTGCCAACACTAGGCAAGTCTAGGCATTTGCCTAGGGCGCCGGCCACTAGAGGGCGGTAGTCAGCCGCAGCAGGAAGCTACGTTACCACAGATGAAAGCCCGGAGCAGAGGAACTTTGAACTAGAAGCTGCAGTGATCAACTGTCTGCCTCAACAACAAGCAGGTATTGGGAGAGTTAGTTGGATCCCCCACCCCTCCGGAGCCCGCCCGTGTACCTTGCTGCCTGCTGCTGTCTCTGACAGACAGTCAGACTCAGTCCCCATTCCTGGCTGCCACCCGCCACCCGATCATCAGCTGCAGCAGCCAGCGGAAAATGTCGGCGGCGGGCGGCGGTCGCACCAACCCCCGCCGGCAAGTCAGCCTCAATCCACTCCCCCCCGTGCGCTGGTCACAATGCTTCCTGAAAATCTCCGGCGGCTGCCTGCCCACACACCTGCCCGTCTGTACACCCGCCCCCGTCCGCCTGTGCCGAATGTCCCGGACACTGACATCGGCAGCTGGCACTGTCTTCCAGCCAGTGTCACCCTTCCCAGGCACGGACACCGGCCGTTGCCACTCCCTGCCTGCCCGCACACATGTATGAACCCCCACGCTGCATCTAGTGGAGAGAGCAACAAGTGGGGGGGGGGGCGGCTGACAGTTTGCCTAGGCTGCATTGGGGGGGGGGGGCAGGCGGGCGGTGGTGGCTTAGTTTGCCTAGGGTGCAAGTAAACTTTGCACCGGCCCTGGGTACAGATGAGCAGTTAGTGAGTGTACAATCAGTGCTGGCTGTAAATGCTGGCATTTACATTCAGCAGCTCCATCCACTGATAGTAACAGGATCTAGTTCAGTAAGACAGATAAAGAAGGATGCTACATTAGCTGCATCTCCGTTGTGCTGCACATGCACGAGTGCCACATCTCCTGGCTGACATGAGTGCTGAATAAGTGCCAAGATGTCTCCGCTATTTCAGTGTGTGGGAAGAGCTTCTGTACTTGTCACAGAGAAGGCCATTTTATAGGTTGCGCCAGCCTGCAAGCCCATCAGAGCCCACAGCACGGCAGAAAACAGGAGCCTCCACGGCATTATTGGCTGCTTCTCACTGACAGACCTTACTCAGCTGTGTACATGGCATCTTCTCTCTGCTGTCCTAGTGAATGATGGATAATGTCACCAGGAGGAAGGGCTTATGTACAGCGGCAGTTGGAGACAGATCTTAGAGATAGGAGTTGGGCTTTATTCTGCCTGGCTTTCATAGGGACTGAATCAGCTGCAGCACATAGAAGCCAGATGAGGGTAACAGTAACAGGGGAGTATCTGCCAATGGGATGCTTTTTCTTTGCTATCTAAGATGGACTGGCAGTCCCATGAGAAGAACACACATCCCCTTCGGACTGCCAGAGCTTTCCCATGGAAAGTCTCTGCCAATGCTAGGCAGTTGCTGTGGGTGACAGATTTTATTGAGGGGGGCTCCAGTCCTAGTGCCTAGGTCTAGGTAAAATCTGCTATTGATTATTATGCATTTAGTACTTGCAAGGTGAACATTTTGATTTATTGTATAGAAATATGAGACGATACGTTCTGATCTTTATTTCACTGATTTATGGCTTAAATGAAACTCATAAATGGATCTCCATAAAAATAATCCACTCAGAATTAGTGGATACAATTTATTTATTGATAGCATTCACACAGGTGGGTTAACATTTTTTTAGTTGTCACACAAAACAGGAACAAAACAGTTTTTCAATCAGCCTAATTTAATTCTTAATCCATTCATTACTTGCCCACAGATAAGTCGTATACTAGGTTAATTTCCTGAATCAACTGTTGGTTATATATAATTATGTGCGTCTCAGGACGCTGTACCTACAGCAATAGATTGAACCCCTTTGATAACAAGTTGTATTAATAACTTCTTACCTACAGTACAGTATGTAACACTTCTATAACTCAGCTGCTACTTCTTATTAATGTAACACTTTGTAATACTACAACTGCTATTTCGTTAGTGTGATGCCTTGGAATGATTCAGCTGTTATGGTGTGGAGTGGGAGGGAGGGGGGTGCACCCTTCTCTGGACAGTGGACATTAACCTTAGGAGAGTTAGAGACCCACCTAAGGAAGCCACCTCATTGTGGAAGTTGGGCCATTATTTTTGGTCAAAAATAAGAACTGTAATTTTAATACATGTTAAATTGCAGAGTTTATTTTCTTTGTTCTGCTTAGCAGTATTCTTAATGCTTCGAGTGTGCACCTGCATTTTCATATTGCACTTAGGGCCATAACTTAGGTGGTCTGACATGTGCACAGGACACCCTAAGGCAGCAACTTCCCTACAAGAGCAAATACAGATGTAGCCACGCCCATCATGCCTGCGATGCGGCTGCACGTGCATGTATGGCGTGCCTGATCACCCCCGTGACTAAGAGTGCCAGGCTGTGGCTCACATAAATCTAATTAATGGCTGCAGATGGGAATATCCTGACTCTTATTTGCATACTTGTGTTTTTAATTTTAATATTTTTTAATCAACTTATAACATACAGGAGCTCCCGTATCAATGGACTATTAAAATATATTAGTTTGTGCACTTATAAGGATTGATTCATTTTTGGATACATTTGTATGAGATTATAGGCATGTTCAGTACATTTTATTAGGGGGTGCACCATCAAAGGGGTGTGCGTAGCTCCATCTATTGAGCGTGTCTAACACCGCCAATCAGGCGTGTCTTCCATAATCTATTGGCACTCGCTACAATATAAAACGTCTCTCAGCCACACCATAATCTCCTGCCTATTTCAGCCACACCCTAATCTCCTGCCTATTTCAGTTATAATCCTCTAATTACTCTGTGTAACAGTACATGCAAATACAGTCATAAACATACAGTATATGGATGACGCAGGTATGTAGTGATATGTCAATGGTCTAGTACAAATAACAATGCAAACACACATTGTTTGATGTGTGCTTCTTTACATGGAATACAGTTCGAAAAAGCAAAAGTCTTTGGTTAAAGGTATTGCTGGTAGTGCTAGTGGCAGGGGGGTGTTCATAAGGGTGGGCACAGCATTAGTGGGTGCCTGTGCACCCTTAACACTCAATGTGCGCACAGCTATGTATGTGATTTTGGGCCTTATTCTAGTTCACTCTTAGAGGCAAATTCCTTCTTAGCTGGACAAAACCATGTGCACTGCAGGGGGGCAGATGTAAAATGTGCAGAGAGAATTAGATCTGGGTGAGTTATTTTGTTTCTGTGCAAGGTAAATACTGACTGCTTTATTTTTACACTGCAATATAGATCTCACTTTGAAGAAAACCCCACCCAAATCTAATTCTCTCTGCACATGTTACCTCTGCCCCACCTGCAGCGCACATGGTTTTGTCCAGCTAAGAAGGAATTTGCCTCTAAGAGTGAACTAGAATAAGGCCCTTTATGTGTAATTTTATAGATTAAAATTTATGTAGATTAAAATGTATACCACATCACCTGCTAATGTGCTCTATTTTTATTGTACATATTATTTGTGTGTACTATTCCAGAATACTAACTGGGAGTTGCATTAGATTTTATAGTAATCAACACATGTGTTTATTGGTATTATAATTATAATTGCACCCGATTCTTTCCTTTATTGGCATTGGTATTGCAAACATCCAGACACACAAGATATGTACCGTACCATAAATAAAAATGTAAATTAAATGCTAATATACAGGTTTAAACCAAACTAAGATCCATCTATGGCAGTTGCAACATATTTTGCTTGGAGTTTATTAATCTATATCTTTAAACAATGGCGTTACCTTTCTATGAGATGACATGACATTTTCTGAGGTGACATCTTCAGTTCTCTGTACTGCAAGTTTGAACTCTGGCATTTTGTTATTGTTAAAACATTTTCTCATTTTTAGTATAAGGCTATTATTCATTCATAAATAAAATATCATGTCAACTAAAATTTACATAATATTACAGTTCAAGCAATTAGGCATACACTCCTACTGCAAATTGATTCCATTCCATAACAGAATTCAGAGTTGTGTAATGTATAAATAGATAACTTGTCATTTCACATTATCACTCAGTAAAGGCATGTGTTTTAATCCTTAGAATTATTCAAAAATATTAAGTTTGCTATAAACTAAAATGCAAATAAAGTACAAAAATGTTTATAGTCTACATGTATATATGTGTGAATATATATATGGACATATACAGTTAGCAAGGGTTGCTTTCAGTTGCTCTTGGCTAAAGTAGCCAAAACCATTCAACATAGCAGGTAGCTCTTGTTTTGCTCACATTTCCAAAGGGTGCAAGTAGAAATGGGGAGTGTTAATTGTTGATCTGTTGCTGCTTGGGGTTGACTGGGGCTCTCTTATTGTATAGATCCAGGTTCACTTTACCCATAAGAACAAAATAATTAAAGATGCCCTAAGTGCATGCTTCTTACTATGGGCCTTATTCTTGTTCACTCTCAGGGCAGTATTTAATGAGGAAAAATTGCCGTGTTTTATGGCGAATTTCTGCTTTTTTCGCATTGGTCGGAGAATTTTGGTCTCAAAAAGCGAACAACCCTATTCAATGTAATATTTTCGCCGTCGGCGAACAGTGAATAATGGATGGTTCTCCATCTGATAGTCTCCGCCAATCGCCGTGTCTTGTCAATAGGATTTCGCATTGAGATTTGCCGTCTCTCGCCGTCACTCGCCATGAGTGTATTCACTGAGAAGACGGAGAATAAATTTCTAGGTTAATTTCTCCGTGCCTCTATATGTATCACTCGCCATCTTTTCATGGTGAAGTGGAATGTGAACTTTTAAAATAATGGTTTTTTTTTATTTTTTTTATTTGGTGTAAAAAAATCAGGAATTTTATTCTGGGAAGGGGCATGCTATTTTTATTCATGTGCTTACAGCAAATTAATATATATTTAATTTAAAAAAAATATATATATATTTTTTACACATAGCAGCCAGCAGGGGGCCGGGAGCCGGGAGCCGAGAGCAGCTCATTAGATATTCATATATTCACTGCTCCCGATCATTACATATGCACGATCGGGTGCAGTGAATACCCGGTCCCCTGTTGGCTCTCCCGGGGGGGGGCAGCCTGTGCTGCCTGGCTCCCGGGAGCCCACCTCCCCCCCATATAAGTTCTGGGGCAGGCAGGGAGACTTCCATCTCCCTGCCTGCCGCCGTCCTCAGGCTCCCTGAGGCGTCTGCCGCAGGGGTTCACAGTCACCTCATACGCCGGATTGGCTGAGACTCGCCGCAAGGGGTGGCGAGTGTCAGTGACAATGAATACTGTGTAAAGTCCCATGACGGAGAATCTCCAAACATTGAGAATCTCCGCAAAAACACGGCGAGTGCATGGCGAGAGAAAAAAACTCTCGCCATGCACGGAGAATATTCTCATTGAATACTGCCCTCAGAGACAAATTCCTTCTCAAATGGACAAAACCATGTGCACTGCAGGGGGCAAATGTAATTTGTGCAGAGAGAATTCGATTTGGGTGGGGTTTTACTTCAAAGTGAGATCTATATAGCAGTGTAAAAATAAAGCAGTCAGTATTTTCCCTGCAGAGAAACAAAATAACTCATACAAATCTAATTCTCTCTGCACATGTTACATCTGCCCAAACTGCAGTGCACATACAAATGTATACATTCATAGAACAAAACACAAATAATGATCGCATGCCGGTTTTGGTTTCAGCTGTATTCTGATTGTGATTGGATTAAAATCACTACCCAGGAAAGTGAATGACTCTGCTTACATGCCCACAAGACACCCACTATATTTTTAAAGAGCAGGACTCACCATCACAATAAGTAAACCTATGACTAACTACACAGCAGAAGCTCCCATATTATTATAGTAAGACTTTTGGTGTAAAAATGTGTTTTAGCTGGCAGAGTACTGTAGGTGTAGGAAGTGATATAATTATCCAATTTCCATCTTCTTCGATATACAACTCCAAAGCACAACTAGTTGTCATCCTTGTCAGTCTAATCAGTGGAGACTCCTACCTCAGTGTCGAGGGGGGCTGCCACTGACCATGATGGTGCCCCGCTCTCTGGCCACCGCTGCAGGTCCCTGTCGCCCCAGCTGCCACTGCTTCTGCCCCCACTGGTCCCCACTGCTCTGACCACAGTTGTGGGAACGGCGCATGCACAGTAGCTTCCTCATTACTGCACATGCGCTGGCCCAAAGCTTTTAAGGGCTGCTTCAGCAGCAGCCCATAGCAGCTAAAATATAGTCTGGAACCTTTACACTGCAGATGACAGGCACCAGGACTGTACTGGACGGTACTGCGCATGCGCAGACCTTGGATTCTATGAGCTCCAGCCACAGCAGCCCTTAGAGGCATCTCGGTGGGAGGGAACAGCTCCCTCCAGGATGCCTCTATGGGAGTAACACATTGAGAGACCCAGTAGCACACAGATATACAAGTGTCACATTTTAAATTAATAAACATACTCTCCTGGTACGTTTTTACAATTAAAACTGGACAAACACTGTACAATTTTCTGGTAGCCCATCTGTACAAGCATCTATTTGGAATAAAAATATGTTAATGCACAGCATGGGAGAAAAATAAAATTTTACTATTTGCTTGTGATATTGTCAAATTGACCTGCATGTTCAGATTATGGTAAGGGTGTGCACATCGATAACGATATTAAGTATACACACAAAAGGATATAGTAAAATATATCGCTCAGAAGGTCCTTTCTGAGCAATATCTTTTACTACTGTATATCCTCTTGTGTTTATGGGACACATTTACTGCAAAAAAAGATGCTGTATATTTGCATAGTCTCATGGGTTCGGCTGTATGGTGGATATGAATGTACACTACAAATAAATACTGTATTTTAGCTTAAGACTACTTTACCCGAGGATGTTCATTGCTCTAATGTCTGCAGACTTGTTTTTGGATTAGACTACTAAACTATTGCTCTATGACTTTAACCCAGGTTTTTTCCGAACCCTACTTTCATATTGTTTATGTACTGTGTTGATTATTGGATTGACTTGTGCTGTCTGACTGCAGTATGTGTACCATTTACGCTTATTGGCCAATACAGATGGAGCCGGCATCATTCTTGCAGGGGCTGGCATTACCATCGCCAGCCCCTGCCAGGCGCCAGGCCCCGACAGCCATCGGAAGGGGGAGCGCACGCACGAGAAGCTTGCGCACCCCATTCTGATGGAGCTTCCCACCGCCATCCACCACCTCACCGGTCTCCATCACCGGTCCCCAATGCCACCCGCAACCCCCCCCCTAACTCTGCCCATCTCCCTGATGCAGAGTTGGGCAGGATCATGCCGCCCAGCCGCCGAGTGACTGGGACGCACATTCGTGTGAGACGCCACGTGTCCCAGTCTAATGGAGTCCATTCTGGCAAGTGCTGGCAATGAAAGCAGGGGGCTCCATCTGTAGCTATAGTTTCATACACAAGAACTGGTAGTAAGTAAGTTTGTGGCAATTGTTTCAGCACAGCCTGCACTAAACTAATTTTGCAAAACTATGCAAAAGTACAACTGCTGGTGCTAGGCAGGTGTGTGTGTGTTTCTGTTCAGGGGGTTGGGGCTGGCACAGGGCAAGGCTGTCCTGCTCACCGGGACCCTCCCTGAGATTTTCTAGCAAAATTATCTAAAGTGTAGGCACTTTACTACACAGCGAAGTGCTCGAACATTACTGTCTGCCCCTTGGCTGCGCGGTCAGCCATGTTTCAGGTCACACAGGCTGAGTTTGATGTCATGCAGCTACTGCAGCCCTCCCCCCGAGCGGTCAGGACATGCTTGCTTTCACAAAATGGTTGGTCCTGCCCCCTGCTGCATCATTGCCACCCTATCACCGCCCAATACCCATCCCCAGTTAGCACTGAAACTACAATCCCCTGTGATCGCAGTTTCAGGGCTTGCGCATGCACAGAAGTGCAGAAATCCCCGAATAGCAATTTCTGCACTTCTACAATTGGGTCTGTATCAGGCCCTTAATGCATATATTTACCTACATTTTCTGTACTGTATACTTCCCTGCAACTGTACAGTGACCTGTCTGTGCTTGGCTTAATCGCTTTTATTATTATAAGGGCATGCATGCGCCAGTTCGACGCCTTCATTTTACGATTCTTACTTCTATTATATAACTATGGTAATATTTTAAGGTAGCCCCCAATTATGTCCTCCACTTCCCTTTTTACTCTTTCCCCTTGTGGTCCCCCCCTATACTTTAAGAGTTTTTTATTTTGATATTGACTATACTTTCGGTCTATATTATTTCGGTACTTGTTTCCTAGCACGGCGCCCCCGATTTTAAATGTATTACATCTTATACAAACGCATTGCATCGCATACAATATAGTGGCATGCGATGCATGCGATGCAATCCCATTTTTAAATGTACAAGCACCCTGATGGGTGCTTTTAATGTTAAATGTACCCCCATTGGCAACGCCACCCCCACTATCAACGCCAACCCGAAGTGTGGCGAGCGGCGGCGGTACGCGTCCTCCGACCTTTTCATACCCCCACTATCCACGTCGGCGTGGAGTTGATCTTAGCCCGAAGCATGGCGAGCGCACACGGATTACTTTACATGTGTTGCGCGGCAGCTCGCCACGCTTCGGGCTCATATTCCGTGGCCCCTCGCTACACTCGCCACACTTTCTAAAATCAACTCCACGCCAACGTGGATAGTGGGGGTATGGCATACAATGCGATGCAATATTTTATTGCACAATATCGCGTCGCATCGCATACCATCGTATACCTTATTTAGTGTAATGGTATACGATGCAATGGGCACTGTGCTAGGAAACAAGTACCATTCCTAGTATTTTTGTTTTCTGATAAATTCTATTCACCAATCTTTTGGAGGTGCTCCCAGGAAGAGCAAATATTAACACAGAAGCAAACAGAAGAGAGGATTCCTATTTGGTTGCTCAATGGTTGTCAATTTACATTATTATAAAATGAATAAAATAAAGCAATTATCTTTCTTGATTTGTCACAATTGCACAAATCAGATTTATTTGTTGTATATAACAGTTCTGAGACAGCAAGGACCAACAGTTTTTTAACATTACATTACTGTTTCTTAGTAATAAAATATATGTGAGTAACGTTAAATATAGAAATACAAATCACATACTTAGAATAAAATGTCATTGCATAAATGACTAGAAATAGAAAGACCATTGCAGTTAAAATCAAGTTTCATCTTGTAAAAAAAGATTCAAAGCTTGAGATAATGAATGAACATCACTATTGTACATTGTGGGAACTGATGATTTGAACATTGTGCCAATGCAATTGTCAGATAGGAAGAATGTGAGGGAGTAACAGCATCCTTTTCAATGCAGAAGTCAACACACTGATGTCATTGTTGTCTGGTTAAGTATTGCGTTTCCAAGTAGTAACTTTTTGATTGAAGTAAAGAACTTTAAAATCAAAATATTTAAGAATAAAGAACTAGTTAGAAAGTGTCTCACGCCTTTCAAGAAGTAACAAATGCATTAATTTTGTAATTGCTTAAGATGTTAATAGCAAAAAAAGACACATCCGTTTTAGGATTGTTTCTCAACTATTTTAATATAAAGCAATTTATTTGAAAACACACATCTCCTAATATGAAGGGTTAAATTTAGGCATGACGGACTATATAATTGTTAGCATTACTGCCTCACAAATCCGGTTTCCTCCAACAATCCAAAAATATACTGGTAGGTCAAATGGCTTCCAAAACAAATGTCTGTGTGTACGTGTACATGTGTGGTAGGGAAAATAGACTGTAAGCTCCACTTGGGCAGGGACTGATGTAAATGTTCAACTACACTCTGTAAAGCATTGCGGAATATGTGTGCACTATATAAGAAACTGTTAATAAATAATGTGATGCGATTTTGTTTCTCTTGTGATTTTTTGTCAAAAAACATCAGAAATCGCACGTTTTTCTCAAAATCGCCCAACTTCATGAGATGCAAATTGCGGATAAAATCTCACTTTTTGTCGGGAATTTGCACATTCTGAGGTGACGATTTTTCAAATCGCATCCAGATGTTTTCCCATTAAAAAGTATACAAATTGCAAATTTAATGGGATGCAAATTTGGGAAACGTTACTAAAAATTGCCACAAAAACAGACCAGGTTGTGATAAGTGATTTGGACAGAACCATGCACAGATCAGTGTGATCGGCGTGGGGTCCCCCCTACTGTGCATAACCAGCCCTCTCACTCAAAGAGCCTGGTCCTGGTTTCATAAAATCACAGGTCACATTAAGAAGAATTCCCCCGAATTTTATAAAACCAGCACAAGGCAAGGGCTGGTCTTGGTTCCCAAAATACAGGGGACAAAATGAGTAGGGGTCAGTGTTCCCTCTAAGCTGTGCGCACGTGCGCGCGCATACAACTCGATGAGTGTGCGCACAGACATTACAACAGAGCGCACAAAGAAGCAGTGGTCCCTTTTTGCTGTTGTGGACTCAATGTGTGTTTCACCCATTAACTACATTGTGTTCTGTGTTTTGAATGTTTAACATCATTTTGAAGTAAAGTTAACACAAATGCTGAACGTCATTTTCCAGTTATATATAAGTGACGCACAAAAGTTTAAATTTCCTTCCAAAGTTGCACAGCCAAAATCTTTCGCCGCACACAGCCTTCATAAAATTAGAGGGAACATTAGTAGGGGTCCCCCGTATTTCAATAACCAGCACTGGGCCCAACCAGCCAGCAGGCTAATGCCTCAGATGGGGAGAGACGGGCCAAAGCATTCACCCCTGACCGGTCAGCATGGGCAGGGATCCTGGGGAAGTGGGGACCCCCCAATGAAGGGGTCCCCCCTCCAGAGTTTCCCAGCCCATGCTGAAGCATGGAACTGTCCCCAATGCCCCTGGGTGGTGGGCATCGGGCTGATAAATGTGTAAAGGTAGAAGAAACTATTGTGTATTGTGGAACTACAAGTCCCAGCAAGCCTGCACCGCATGCAGGGACGTGGAGAACTATAAGTCTCAGCATGTGGGGCATTAAAGGGCCCGCTGGGACTTGAACTTCCACAGCAGTACAAGTAGTTAAATAAATACAAATACACACCAGAGAAATAAAACTTTATTACATAAAGAGCCCATTCATACAGATACTTACCTAATACCTATGTTGATAGTAGTTCAGTCCCCTTGTCCAGTAGAATCCATGTGGGGTTCCTGTTGAAAGAAAACATACCAGCTGGCTTCAGTGCTTCTCCGGGACCCCTGGAATGCTGTAGACACAAGCCTGTCTTGTGTTTACATCTGTGACTCTGCCCACAGACCAGGAGTTAGGCCCGCCCACCAGCCAATCATGTTCCGCAATTCGGATTTCTCAAAACATGATTGCCCACATTTTCATGACTAAAACATCACACATTTTCATGATTGGTACCATATGACACTATATCACATTTTTTTGCCGCAAATTTGCATATCATTAAATAGTCGAATTCAGACAAAAAATTGTGATTTTTAAAAATGCGATAAGGTGCGATTTCGGACACTTCCTAAAAATCACATCTCATTAAATCTCGCCCAAAATGTTCTTCTAAAGGCAAAATAAATATCTTGTATATTTTTGATGTTACATATAATGACACAAAAATGGATATAAAGAGAGACGATCTAATTTAACTGTCTGTAATCCACCTGACTAATTGATGTTAATGCACTTGAACGTGCTGAAGTAGCCCCACCTAATCACATAATCTTCTATGTTAATGGGGCATGGGTAGACGGCACATTTGGTATACTAAGTAACCAAGTTTTCCGGTTTGTTCAAAGAGATCCCTGATCCATCTATAACTACAGTACAGATGAATCATTGGCTATTTTTGTAGCACTAAGGGTGTGACCACAGTATGATCTCACATGATTGCCTATATGTCTACTCCCATAATACCAGCGGAAAAGTTTTACAACTAGCACAGTAAAGTAAGTAGATATTGTTTAAGAACCCTGTCCTTACAGGCCAGTAGCTCCCGCCTTTCATATCCCCGTTGACAGAATTTACAGATGAAATCATCCAATTGTTGGATGCAGATATTTTCATTACTGTTGATCCTCATCAAAGTAAATACAATGTATAATATATTATAATGTACTGTATTATAAAATAAAATATATTATACATTATATTTGCTATTCTCTATACTGTATATGTTTATATTATACATTGCATTGTAAGCACAAGATTTGTTAATACTTATGCTGCACAAGCATCATCTGTGTGATTGTTGATTTCTCTCAAGTGTGTACCTGGGGTTTGGGAGCCTTGGGTCTACAGCAAGTTGGTCGACAAGTGTAGGTCAACACAATTAGGTTGACATGGGCAAAGGTCAACATGGTTCTAGGTCGACATGGGTCTAGGTCGACATGGTTTTAGGTTGACAAGTCAATAGGTTGACTCAAGCAATAGGTCCACAGGGTCTAGGTAGACAGTCAAAAGGTAGACATGGGGTTTTTCACAGTTTTTTACCCGAATGTCAGCACAGTCCATATGGACACAGTTTCCAGGACACCATTTCGCTCGCTATGCTTTGGGCACACTATTTTATTCTACCACCATGCACTAGTGGATGGTAGGGCATGAAATTGCCCCTGTCAGCACATGTCAGCTCAACAAAAATTGAAAAACCCCATGTCGACCTCTTGACTGTCAACCTAGACCCTGTCGACGTAATGCTTGTGTCGACCTAATGACCTGTCGACCTAAATCCGTAGTCCGTACCTGGGAGGGGTCTGCAGTTTGGACTGCACATGGGATGGGGCTATATAATGTTGGTATTTGTACATTGTGGTATCTTGATGAGGACAATAAAGCTTCTCGAATCGTTGCTCTAAAAAGTTTCCTGCTTTCTACTTATTTCAAGTCGCCTGAGTGCCGCCCCTCTACCTGCATGTATACATCTAAATTAATAAATTAAAGGTATGTGCAGTTATGTATTATAATTTTTAATAAGTCCACCTATAAGAAGCATAAGAACTTACCCTATCTTTGTACGACCCTATAAGGGATGCACTTATTATTCCTCCACCATAAAGAGTGAGACTAGTTGTGGGAGAATCCGCCCCTTCTTCTTTTGGTAGGTGATTAACGGTAATTAACAAAATGCAAATGGGGACAAATATACAACCTTTGGCGCTGGTAAGGGCAGCTGTAACCAGCCAGAAGTTATCTTCCTGGTATTTTAAACAAGCAATATTACACACAGAAGGTAAAGTGCCCAACAGTTAGGAACATGAACAGAGTAAAAGGTTTCACTCTAACTTTGAGATGGAAATGCCCTCAGGAAGTTCACACTTTATCATGCAATTTCTCCATAACGGATATATACATAAAATGCAAAAACAAAACAAGCAGTGCGTAGTCCAGTCTATACAACACTGAAAATTTTTTAAGGGGTCCCAGGATGTAAGCCCTTAATATCCTCTCTTTCTTTTCCTCTTCCCTTAAGTGCCTGTTGATATGGATTCTACCGGTTCACCACGTGTTCCCCAATATCCAAATATGCGTACATGTATGCTTACATGCGGAAAGATGAGGTAAAACACATCAAGGTTTCTTAAGAAAACTCAGTGCTTACTTGTATGCTTACTTTCAAGGGTGTATGACTCCTCATATCATGGTTTCTTTAGGTAAAGATTTCCTGCACATCACGGTTTGTCCAAAAACGGTATTTATTGGTAAAAAAAAAATTCACAAAGCAGATAAAAAATATAACACACAGACCTGAGAAGTGGTTGGGACACTTTGACTGGGAGATGATGGAATAGTGGGCCCTGAAAGCTCACCAGTCTAGGTAATCCCAGTAACTAAATCAAGGTCCTGGATATAAAATGACAACACCGCACCAACGCGTTTCAACCTGGGTGGTCTTTTTCAAGGTGCCCAAGAAGCCGAAAGTGTATTTTTTAGTGTATTTAATTTCATGTGATTTGCCATTAAGAGGACACTAGGGGCCTTATTCTGGTTGGTGCGTATATTTCCGAATACTTTCGGGTGGCGTTTTTTAGCCGTCTGTGCATGCATGGGGATAGCTATGCGCATGTGCCATGCATGGTCTACGTACTTGTACTCACTAATACCGCACAGAAATGTGCACCGCAATCACTCGTGAAATATGGGTGTATTATGGGCGTCATTCAGAAATACACAGGGGCGTAGTTTCAAAGTGGGCTAAACTGGGCGGAAACATGGGCGGACACGGGGGAGTGCACTTATTTTGGTAGGCGTGCATTCGGACAGCACGGCGAATGCACACGAACAAAAAGGCAAGAAATATGCGGTGTCCATAAGCAAATATTGCTTTGCGGACACCACTCGGTCATGTGCTAGGCAATCGGAACGCCTAATCACTGAAACCATTGTCAGCTGAACACAATACAATCCACTCCTTTACTCATTACTTGTTAATTACACGCTTGTCACTGCTTCAATTGGAACCATTGCAGCTTAAATGGAACATTACTAAACACACACATATATGCAGCACTTTTCACACACTTTTACACTGCAAATAATGAACACAACTTAATATTAATAATACAAATACACATGTCACTTCCAGCGGTGTAGCTAGGTGCCACAGTGCCTGGAGCAAGGGTATACTTTGCGCCCCCCCATTTGTAGCAGGCCGATAGCCGCCGCCGCCCCCCCGCCACCCTATTACATTATTAAATATCAATGGCAAACACAGGATTTTCGTTAGGGGGTTTCCACACACACACACACACACACA
Organism: Crinia signifera; assembly: GCF_055691185.1. Classification (NCBI taxonomy): domain Eukaryota; kingdom Metazoa; phylum Chordata; class Amphibia; order Anura; family Myobatrachidae; genus Crinia; species Crinia signifera. Next base: position 290,010,929 of record NC_139218.1, read on the forward strand.
CACATATGTATACATACATACACACACACACACACACACACACATATATACATACACACGCACACACATGATTTGACTGTGGAGGTGGATTACACACTGGGCTATAACGCTTATTTTACATGCATGAACACAGCATATACACGCGCACACATAGCATGCATACATGCATATAGCATACCTGCACACATACATATTTACACACATACAAAGCATACACACAGTACACACAGTACACACAGCATACATGCACACACCCCACCTCAATAACACAAAGCAAAGACATCCCCTCCCTGCCCCTGCACATCCACATGCTGCTCACCTCACAAAACGACACTACATAGGCAGTGTGCCACTGTCCTCCTCCCTCCGGTCCACAGAGCGACCTTTCTTCCGGATGTGTAACCAGGGAGCAGCCTGGTTACATCCTGCCTCCGGCTCCTGCAGCCCCGGCACAGCAGGCCACTGACTGTGCTGCACCGCGTCCATACGAACCCCATGGCGCCGGCTCCCAGCTTCACACAGGCACACACACACCCTCTCTCCCCTGCACTTGCCAGCCGCTGCCGCCGTCAAAATCCTGCTGCTGCTGCTTCCGCTACAGTGAGTGAGTGAGCGGGCGGGCGAACGAGCGGGAGGGCAGTATACAGCAGGGCAGGGTAGCGATGCCGTTTGCGGCGCCATGTCAACTTACTGCGCCCGGAGCTCACGCTCCGCCGGCTCCGCCCTAGCTACGCCTCTGGTCAATTCTACATGTATCAATTAAACCACACATTTGGGGGAAAAAAAAAACATTTATTAAATGAACGTATAAAATAAATTAGAAACTGTCACACATTAAAAGGTACCATTGCAGGAATAAAAGTAAATAATATATAATAAATACATGTATTGTAGACATACATAGCCACAGCCGAATCATTAGGAACACATCAGGTGGCTTCACAACAAAAGTATAGCACCAACACTTCAAGTACAGCAGACAGTAATGCTAGCCGAAACAGGGCAACAGGGGAACCAAACATGACATTCGAAACGAGGGCAAATGTGGGTACCCTCTGCACGGAATTGGACACAGGAAGCTGACACACACAGCTCAATGAAAGATTTTGGAAGATATAAGGGTGGAGATTAATGCGGACACAAGTTCCTTTGCGGGCACGCTTGCCCCTGGCAGGCTCCTTGCCACGTGCAGCAGCTCTTCGGCCACGGCCACGGTCAGATGGTGGCCCAGGTGGAGCAGATGCTGGTGAGGGGGTGGATGGTCTTCCCCCTCTGGCAGCAGGGAGTGCTGATGGTGGGAATGCACCAGAAACGGATGACATTAGGACCCTATTGCTGGCAACTAGCTCCACCATAAGCTCATTATGGTGGAGGAGGAGGTCATTTTGCCGCAGGGCTTGATCAGACAGCACCTGCAGGCTAGCAGCAATTGATTGCTGGGTGGCAGCCATAGCCTGCAGGCTCCCAGCGATACTCTGGTGGCTGCTGACCAAACCCTGCAAGACCTCCTCAGTCCTACGCACCCGCTCTGATGCCGACTCTCCCTGCTGCTGAATATGGGAAAGCACCTGCACCCACCTGGTCAATTCAGCCTCGGTCAGTGGCTGCTGCTGCTGCACAGGCCTGGTACTGGTGGCAGGTGGCACAGACTCCTCAACCTCCTCAAGAGATTCTTGACCAAGCGGTGGGGATGCTGGTGAAAGAGAACATTACAATTACAACACATTCCATGCAAAATTAGAACCAGCTACTTATGGCATGGCAAATAATTACCTTCAAGCAAAGAAGCCAAGACTCCCGCTGGGGCCTCGCTGTCCATGGTGCTCACCCCCCGGACCTCCTCGACTGCAATGCAGTACTCTGCCATCTCTTCCAGGGGGGTGAGCTTCAGCTTTGATGGCATAGGGCCAGCCCCAGAGGTGTGGCTGTGTTCCCACCGCTGGGTCAATTTCTTCTTGAGGTTCGTTTTGAAGTCGTGCCACCTGCAATCAAAGTTTACATATTAATACATGTCACTCCTCATGTTTGCTGTAGCACCCATTGCAATCTGCAACAGATTACAACATGTGCCTCATGACACCAAACTTACATTATATTAAATTTGAAAACCAAGCCTTAGAAGATACACTCACACTCACCCTACAATAACTATCAATTAAATGACATGGCAAACATGTCTGTGCCTCCAAGCAACGTGACCGCCCATTTAGCAACTCCATCTAACATCTAAAGTAAACATTACTGGTCTTGTACTGCTCAAATGTAACACACATGAACTTGCCTCTTCTTAACGTGCTCCGTCTCACGAACTTGTGGAGCCACCGCATCAATCTCCGCCGTTATGTCCTCCCAGATCTTCCATCTCCTCGTGTGTGTCAACCGGTCCTGTGGACACTCGATCCAATCCCGTGCGCGGGGCACCAGGATGGCAAGCTCCTGCGCTTCGAATGCCATGTTGGTGGTTGGTTCCTCTGTTGCCCTATTTCGGCCATGGCCACGGCCACTGGCACCGCCACTGCCACGGCCACCTGTCGCTGTACTCGAAGTGCTGGGCAGGCTACTCTGTTGGGAAGCCACCTGCTGTGTTCCCAATGATTCTGCTGAGGCTGAAGATGGGCCAGCTGCCGATTGGCCTGATGTAGATGGCCCATCTGGCTGCTGTTCTCCCAATGGCTGGTCTGGGTTGATGGGGACATAGGTGGTGCTGGAGTCCATGTTGCCAAACAGGTCCTGCAACACCTGGTCTTCCTCTGAATCTGAGCCAGCCATGTTTGCAACAACATTTCATTTGTCTAACACACCTTTATATCCTATTTCTGTAATTGGCGTACATCAGCAAAACCCTGCGTTCCGTACGGCCGCGTTCCGTACGGCAGCGTCGACCGTGCGGCGCATAGGCCACGCCCCTAGCTGCGAAAAAAAAAACCTGGCAAACTTAGTAAGTCTGATTTAGTAGGTAATTGCAGATTTGTACTCCAATAGACCAAATAAAACTGAGGTCACACATGAAATGTATATGTGAATGTACATCTGTAATGAGCACTTGTTTGGTATGTAGTACAAATGACACTAACCATTCCATATTTAAATCCAGTCCACCACTTAGGCAATAGTAATCAGTGTTAGCATCCAAATCACATGTGAAAGGTCTCCAAATTCAGCCTTGATGCTAGCTACATTGCATTCCACATCTCTAGTGTGGGCCAGTAGAAGGTAAGTGTACACATGGCACCATGGCCTAATATTGGGAAAAGGTCTGGCACTATTTGCTATGTTTCTGCTGTATAGCTTTCACTATAATAAAGCTGTTTAGTACCTTGTTGAGTTAGGTGTAAGTGGCTAGTGGTGCAGACTATTTCACCTGTTGCTTATACCCATGTTTGGTGAATGTAATAGATTATATATAATGGGTTCCCAACTTAATTTACACTGTCTGTTTAGGAGACAGTAAGTAATGGCATGGTCTGCTCAACTATGCAAAGGTACAGCAAGTGTGGGTTAGCCGTCTGTTGTGGCGCATACACGCTGTTACTGTCAAAATGAACAATAAAGTTAATACCAAATATCACGCTGATCAACCAATGACAGGACATGATTGCTTGAATTGTGCCATTGCTAAGATGGCGGCCTATGGCAGAGCAGCACCTTTTTCGCCAGCGGAGCTGAGGACACTGGTCTCCGTTATGGAGACCAGGCTGGGGCGGGCAGGCCCATTTATAACAAACAGGCAAAAGCGTAATGCTTATGCGGTGGCCCGCCGGCGCATATACGCCCGCACACAGGTGCGTAGGACCATCGCTCAGCTGGAGCGGCGATGGTCAGACCTGAGGCGTCGGCAGACGGATTTGCTCCAGCAAATCCGGGCCAGGATTGCGAGATGTGAGTGTTTATACATTAAATGGCCATTTGTACATGATTGCTTACATGACCTTATTTAAGCCAATAAGGTAACCAGCCTGATCATGAGTTAAACATGGCATACACTATATGTGTGCTACTTCCTGTTTGACACCCTGTAATGGTGATAAAATGTGTCATTGTGTAGGATTATTGATTGTGATGCTTACAATGGCCCAAATGTCACATTATAACTGCCATGTTACAGGCTGTGTTCTGTAAAAGACACTAAGGAGCTGATTGGCTGTACAGTTATCTCAACTTATAACCTTTGTATTTATTGCTTGTTAAGGCTTAATACATTTGTCCAAATGACCCCTAATTGGCATTTTTTTTGTCTCAAACACAGCACGGGATCGAGCAAGACAGGCCCGGGAGGAGGCAGAGGTGGCCCAGGAGGAGGTTGCAGAAGTGAGGGCCGAGGAGGTGGTTTCAGAGGAAGGGATGGCGGAGGAAGTGGAGGCGGAGGAGGTGGCAGAGGAAGTGGAGGAGGAGGTGTGGGCTGTGGAGGCGGAGGTGCTGCCAGCAGAGGAGGAGGTGGCAGCAGAGGAGGCCCCTGAAGAAGAGGAGGAGGTGGAGGCCTGTGAGGTCGTGCAGGCGGCCGAAATTGGTATGTATACATAAGGATTAATTATTCCTTCTGGCATCTACTATTTGCTATGTAGCACTGGTGATTCAATTGTGTTTTTTAAAACTATAAATTCATATAACAAACAGGGTACCAACAGACACACTTATATATGGTGGCCAAACCATCCCTTTCATCCTGGACACATATTAATGACACAGGTTGTGCGGATGGCCTTCAGGTCGATTTTAAGAGCCACTGAACCTGTGTAGTTAATCTGTATCCTGGAAGAAAGGGATGACTTGCTCATGTAAGGGTTACATGTCCCTGCTGCAAGCATACAATCTGTAGACTCATATAGGTGAGTAGAGTTTACTGGTGATTGATCTTTCTAAACTAGATTAAGTATGACATAAATGGAGTATGGACTGGCATGGCTTAGAATGGAGTAACAAGTGGTCAGTGCCCCTGGGCCCTTCTCTAGCTAAACCCCCCCTGCGGTCTGCATGTATGGTTGGTACCTTAATTGTGTGTTGATTTGGCCTTAGTAATGATTTTGGGCATGGGAGTGGGTTAGTGCTGCAGCTTCACCTAACTGGCATTATGACAATGATTTATGGAGCAGACCATCAGCAGGCAAGCCATGCTTGATTGCACAAATGTACTGAGCATTCCTGAGAGTTGACTAAGTCCCATGCCACGCTCCATCATATAACAGACACTGAGCGCTTTTTAATGAGTTGGAATTGGTGCAGCGCATGACATGCTTCTCAGAGCTTAGTCATGGGTGGGTTTGGATTCAGAAAGAGCACTATGACTGTGAGGTGTTCTACAGAGTAAAGGGTAGAGGGGAAAAAACAGGCTTTCCATGTAGTATGTATGCATGTATGTATAGCTGTATGTGTCATATATATAGTTATATATGTGTCTATATACATATATATATATATATATATATATATATATATATATACACACACACACCTGTCACCTTGCATGTTTAAAATTTATGTATGACTATGTCAAATGTATGCATGAATATCATTAGTAATTTGACCCTTTTTAATATGTCCACAGATGAGCCAGCCCAAGCAGAAGAGGGTCTACGTGGGGCCCTCTTAAGAATAAGAGAACACATGCGCCAGGTCATGGCGGAGTTGGACCAGCTGCTAGATTTAGCTATTTAATTTGTTACATTTTTTTTTTCATCCAAAAATTGTTAGTTTAATAAATATTTTCTTACAGTTCGAAGTTGTCTGTGTGTTTTGTTTACATGGAAAAGTATATGTGTAACTTGTTTATACTCTTTTAAATTAGCAAAATGTACATACTGTATATAGATGTATGTTATGTTCACATGCTGTAAGGGTTAATGTGTGTAATGAATGTAGTAGTAATGTGGTTCAGTATGTATTAGGATTTAATTGATTCAAATAGAAAACAAGCACTTTTTAATGAGGTTGCCTAATTGCATAAGTGGGTCATGTGATCGCTGTCTGTGCTCAGATAAATAGTGTTGTATTTAGCGTAAATACTCCGCATCGGTGCGTACGGCCAGGTTCCCGTACGTTCTGACGCGGTAAGACCGTGCTTACGTTTGTATGTCGTCCGTACACACGCCCTCTTCTTAAAGAGTGAGTCCGTTCCGAATGCGGAGGCTCGATGGGCGTTTCTACGGACGGTGTCCGCATAGCGTTGCGTGCGGCCCGCTCCGTAAGAGTTCGGGAAAGTACGCACCGATCAGAATAAGGGCCTATGTTATTTGGCCATTGATGACACTATTCAGAGGAAGGATGCCTGGTTGTTTGTTAACTATATGCTGTATATGTTTGTTATCTCTGGATGGATTTCATCTTATGGAGCCCCCATATATATACACCAACAGAACCAGCACTCATCAGGTGTATTTACCTTGCTCCGGTTCCTTCTCAGGTGGGGAGGTGCACACACACACACACACGTAGAAGTCCAAATAAGGCGGCACTCAGAGGCTGTACAAAAGTACAACAAATGCTGTTTTTAATCAAATGTTTTGGGGTGAAATCATACCTCCTTCAGGTACACACCTTATTTATGAAATACAAGTACTTTACTGAAATATTTAATAACACATGGCTAGTGGTTGTCCTGATGAAAATGCCACTACATTAAAAGGTATTGAAACGTCGCCATACTTGCTATGCCTCTTTGAGTGATTTTTTTCAAAGACCCATGAAGTACTGTATTCACCTATCACCATAATTGCTGTCACAGAGTTGCTCAGCTGTGCAGGCACCTGGGGCACTTACTGGAAGTATTGGGAAGAGTCGGATATCCAGACCTGCTATATCACATGGCTAGAAATACTTACATTTCTTACATAAGCTAGGTTGAGGTCTTTGAATCCACTTGTGTTTTACATTGCAAAAATAAACTCTGTCCATTGCCTTGATTACAGGGACAGAACTGATTTGGTAGGCATGGTTATCAAGGTTGTCAAACAGATTTGAGCTAAATTCCACTTATTTCAATTCTATTTATTTTGCACTTGCATTTATAATAACTGTGAATCACACTCATGTAAGGACCAGATATTTAATAGGGCAAAATACGTCATTGGAAAATGCGCAATGCATTGATGATGAAAATGTGTCTGTTTAGTTAAGTGTTTACATCCATTTTACATTTTTATATTCATTTGAATGTTCATGGTCAGTAACAGAGGGTGAGCATGTTGTATTACTTTCACTTGCAAGAACTACAGTATGCATTATAAATTGTCTATGTACTGTATAGAAAACAGAGAGACTTTAGCTCTAACATTAATATACTCGGTACTCTTTACTTAGAAGGGCGCCCATCTCGGCCATCTCGGGCATTGAATGCACTAAAAAATCATGTGCGATGCGACAGACGAGATGCCCGAGATTTCCCATAGGGAACAATGTTAAATGTCTCAATTGACCCGATTTTCCTGTTCAATGCCTCAATTGACCCAATTTTTCCATAGGAAACAATGTTAAATGGGCCACAGAGGCCAAATAGGCACCCTGAAGTGAATAATGGCCACCCGAATTGTTAATGCCACCCCACGATCAACGTCAACCCGAAGCGTGGCGAGTGCAGCGAGCCCGCGAGGGGCGGCGGTACGCGTCCTACGACCTTTTCATACCCCCACTATCCACGTCGGCGTGGAGTTGAGAATAGAAAGTGTGGCGAGCGCAGCGAGCCACCGAGCCCTAAGCGTGGCGAGCACAGCGAGCCCCGCGAGGGGACGCGGATACCTTCACAAGCATCCGCGTCCCCTCGCGGGCTTCACAGCTGTCCGCGTACCCTCGCGGGGCTCGCTGCGCTCGCCACGCTTCGGGCTCGGTGGCTCGCTGCGCTCGCCACACTTTCTATTCTCAACTCCACGCCGACGTGGATAGTGGGGGTATGAAAAGGTCGTAGGACGCGTACCGCCGCCCCTCACGGGCTCGCTGCGCTCGCCACGCATCGGGTTGACGTTGATCGTGGGGTGGCGTTAACAATTCGGGTGCCCATTATACACTTCAGGGTGCCTATTTGGCCTCTGTGGCCCATTTAACATTGTTTCCTATGGAAAAACCGGGTCAATTGAGGCATTGAACAGGAAAATTGGGTCAATTGAGACATTTAACATTGTTCCCTATGGGAAATCTCGGGCATCTCGTCGGTTGATCGCACCCGATTTTTTAGTGCATTCAATGCCCGAGATGCCCGAAATTTTTTACTAACGATGCCCACGATCAAAATCGTGGGCGCCCTTCTAAGTAAAGAGTACCATATACTCCATATCCGTGTGAATGTACTGCACTTGTGTAATATCTGGGCGTCCGATTTTTTCATTGCATCGCATCGCATGCAATATAGTGGCATACAATTCATGCGATGCGATTTTTCATTGTAAAGACCCATGGGTGACTATACAATTAAAAATCGGGTCTTTACAATGAAAAATCGCATCGCATCGCATGCCTTAAGTAGTGGCATGCAATCAAAAAATCGGGCGCCCAGATAATACACAAGTACCGAATGTACCAAAGGAAACAGAGGGGATTTTGTCATGCTTTGATCAAGTAATTTAAATTTGCAGCCCATCATCCAGGGACCGCAATATTCTGCAAATCCCTACACTGGTCAGCACACCATTGCAGTTAAATGTACTTACTTCCTAGCTAGAGTGGGGAACAACTATATAGGGCTGGCTTGTGAGCCACACACTTTCTAATCCCCCTAGCAATTTCACAGACAGGAAGTTGGCATTTGGGAATGGACACCGGATGCTTTCTGGGAGTGTCAGAAAAAATGCAGGCATGTTCAGGCACTTTAAGGGAGGGTGAGGGACATTATCGCTGGCCTTGATCAGCCATTCTCTGTCGCAGACTTGTGGAAGGGTCAGACATTTGCACAGACTGGGATAATTATTTGATGGAGAGTAAATTGTTTGCCTGATTCAGACCTGTTCGCTAGGCTGTATATATTTACAGCCTAGCGAACAGGTAACTGCTGCCCGACCAAATGACTTCACCCTCCAATGCAGGAATCCCCACATTTGCTTGCGAGGGGATGTGTACGCTTACATATTCCTCCACATGCGGCAGCACGAGTGAAAATTTTTCAACCATTGAATAATTTTTTCCTGTTCGGAAATAAGAGTTTAAACTGACTTTCAGTTCTGACTGAGATGGCCGAAAAGAGGGCAGGCGCTGATGTAGTGTGACGTCAGCCACTGGGCGTTCCCATGTACCAGCACCCTGTCTGCCCCTTTTCCTTCCCGTGTGAACACCTCGGAGAGAGTGATACTCATCGAAGGTGTTCGCACAGGCGGTCTGCACAGTTGGAAAATCATGCATGCGCAGACCCACACAATTGGAACAGGGGCCAAATTTGGTAAAGACCGATTGAATTTGAATCAGGCCCTGCATACAGATGTGGGACAGGATATTGGATAGCCATATTTTCACAATTCACTCGCAGATTCATACAGATCGGGTTTTATTCCTGTCTAGCAACAGCTAACATGTATGTAGAAAATAAAGGGGCTTTTGTCATATTTTTATTAAATATTTAAGCATGCAGCTCATGGGGCCACAATTTCCTTTGAGAGATACAGACTTTCCCTTCTCTGGGATTGCTACTTATGCTCACAATATTCAGATAATATATTGTCCTCATTGTTGTTCTAGCTACCTGGCTTTACACTCTGCTTAAACATTAGTCTCTAGATGAAGCTGTGATTAAATCATGTCCCAGCACAGTGTTGAATGTGAGCGGACAGGACTGGAATTACAGCCGTCTGTCAGCAATATCATGGGTCCCCTTAGCTACGGGACTTTGATACCTTTGATACAGCTGCTGGGGGTTTGCAGTAAAATGCGTCAAGCCCCCATCATCACTGCACTTGCACCATCAAGGAGGTTTTATCTACAGTCTAAACCAGCCTCGGACCCACCTATTCCTGTCGACCTGGAATAAATTGATTGGATTACAATAACATCTTGGACTGAGAATTTGGCCACCAGCACCAGCTGCAATTTTGGTAGGTGTCCTGCGACATACACGACCACCCAAGGACTGTTTGGCATCTATCTGGAGCTGCGATTATCATCATTTAGCTACATTGATGATATACTGAACTGCAGAAATGCGAAAGCATTATTTACGTGCATGCTGTCTGAAATCCCAGCAAGAATGAAAATGGCACTGATCGCCAAGACTTTTTACAGGGTCTGGGTATCATGAGGAACCGACAGCGGGATGATGACTTTGACGTTCGGCCTCATCCTAGAGCTGGTCTTCCAAGAGCCTGCCATGGATCAGGTAAATTCGTGGGGGGGGGGGGGCCCTAGGAACTGAACCCACTCATCTGTATATATATATAGATATATACAGATATAAAAGCAAAGTGTGCTGTGAGCTTCAGACCAGATAGCATGCCTGGAATCAAACATTGATGTGATAGCTATGTGTATTGTAGCCATTTTCAGCGATAGTGTCAGGACCTGCAGAAAAGTGGGGTCCCGTGAAGGGGGCTGCAGGCTTAAATGCATTGATCAATTCATGAACCAAATCTCCACTATTTATTATCAGTTAATTTAGTGTGTGCAGAGCCCCTACAATGTCTGTTTAAACAATGTGGTCACAAGCCATAGGGCACCCCAAAACTAGGAAAGGTGAGTGCCGATGTTAAGTGTATATATATCTATATATATATATAGATATATATCGCAGTTCTCAATTTTCCGGACCCCCAAGGGGAAGAAAACAAGTGGCACTCTGCGGGCTTACTTTAAAGGTGAATTCCTTTTATTCCATAAGTGTGGACAGGTACAGAGGCGTCATGTCGACTTTCAAGGCCGCTTGGCCTTTTCATCAGGACGTGTGGTTTCCCAAGGTGCATAAAGTGCTGTGAAGATGCTGTGCAAAAAAGGGGTGTAAGTGTCTTACCTTTTATAGCAGACTGTGGTGAAAACGGCGGCATCTCTGCGGCATGCGGGAGCCGCCACGCCGGAAGTGTTGATGACGTACTCCCCCTCCCGGCGTGCCGTTACCTAGCAGCAGCCTGATGCTGGAGTGACCATATCCTGAGCATCCGTGCAGCTGGTTGCCTAGCGACGCTGTGTTGAATATGCCGCATCGCTACCTCCGGGTGGCTCATGTTTCCCCGCTTTGCTCATACAGATCTGTGCCGGAATAAATAACACCAGCTTTAAAAAAGATGCTGGATATAAAGTGCATGTCAAATATATAAAAAAAAACAATTAAAAAACAGTCCGCTATTAAATTTAAAAAGCAAGTGCTTATGTGAAAAGCTAATGTGCGTTATATATATATTGATACTTGGCAGCAAATAAAGAGCTAAAAAATGCTATTTTTATAGAAAAGCTGTTCTTATAATCACAGCACTATATGCACCCCCCCCCCCCCATACATCCATTGGGGCACCTATAGACATCATTGTTATATAATAAGTACCAACTTCACTTTAAAACTGGAAACTATGCAATTAAATATATGTTCCTAGTTATAAAAATACGTTCCAGGCTATCATCTCATTTAGACCTGTAGGTGCCAATGCATTCAGTCTATAGATCCACTCTGATTCTCTTTGTGACAAAAAATTTTGTCGGTCACCTCCTCTTGTTAATGGCGGTTTGTGGTCGATAATTTGGCTCTTCAAGTCTGCCATAGTATGTCCATTTTCCCTAAAATGTCTCGCCACTGGTTGATCTACCTGTTTACCATTTGTGTTTGACAATATGGCTGAACGGTGTAGGGCCATTCTTTCCCTAAAAGTTCTAATCGTTTGTCCCACATATATTTTACTGCAGTGGCATCTGATCGTGTAGATGATGGATTGTGATCTGCAGTTTAAAACATGCCTGATTTGGAACTGTTTCCCTGCTTGTGGGTGCTTGAATTGGTGTCCCGTCTCCATAGTTTTGCACATCGTGCAGGAGGTACATCTGTAACAGCCAGGTCTTTTAATTTGAACATTAAATATAGTGGGACTAGGTTTAGGGATTATATTGGTTTTCACTAATATGTCCTTTAGATTCTTTCCCCGTTTGAAACTGGGCATAATGGTCTTCTCCTTGAAGATTGGCAAGGTCTTATCACTAGAGACAATGGGCCAGAGCACATTTGTCGCACTGGTCAGTAGTTGTGTAGCTAGTGTGAACGTAGACACAAATGGGATTTTCTTGCTTGATGATCTTCTATCACTTGTTTTTAGAAGGGACTTCCTCGGCATACGTAGGATTTCTTTTTTTCTGTTTCTCTAAGATACTGTACTCATATCCCCTATCCATGAATCTTTCTTGCATTGTATCCAGGTTACTTTCCAATTCCGACTGCTCACTGGTAATGCGGGCTACCCTGATCATCTGCGACTTCGGGAGGCCCTTTTTAAGTGCCGGTGAATGGTGGCTACTGTACTCCAGCAAAGTGTTTCTATCAGTCGGTTTATGAAAAACTGATGTACTGATTTTTCCTTCATTGAGTCTAATAGATACATCCAGGTAATTGACTTGTTTTTCATCCAGACAGTATGTGAATTTTATAGGGCCATCACGTAGGTTGATTTCCTCGATTAATTTCTTAAGGGATGTTGGTGCTCCAGTCCATATTAACAAGAGGTCATCTATGTACCGTGTATATAGTCTGACCTTTTTGGAGATATTAGTGTCTGTAAAGAAAAAGTCATTTTCCTGTTCGAACATAAACATATTTGCTAGGGAGGGGGAAACATTCGATCTCATAGAGCACCCAGTGAGCTGTAAATAATAATGTCCATTGTGCAAGAAATAATTTTTGGTGCGGGTAAGGTGTAATAACTCCAAAAATAACGGGATATCTAAAGCAGAAAAATTGACCTTGTGCAGAAATGTCCTCATTGCTGAGATAGCTTGTGAGTGCGGAATAACGGTGTAAAGATTTTTTACATCCATTGTGCACAATGTAGAGTCCTGAGGTATGGTGCCGAATTGTTCCAGTTTGAGCAATAGTTGAGTTGTGTCTTTCAGGTAGGTTTTTTGGGATGTGACATATGGCTGAATTAGTGAATCCAAGAACTGTGAAATTGGTTGAAATAATGAACCGCGGGCTAAAATGATGGGTCTGCCCTAAAGATTTATTGGATCTTTATGGATTTTGGGAATTGTGTATATCACTGGGGTTATTGGATGGTTTTGTGTAAGTGATTGGAATACTTTTTTACTGAATTGGCCTTGTTGGGATGCTGTAGATAGAACCAAGTCCAACTCTTTTTTGAACATCAGAGTTGGATCTCCCGTCAATTTGATATACGTTTTTCCGTCGGCCAACAGCAAGTCGAGTTGTGCAATGTATTTGTCGGTGTCTTGTATCACTATACCCCCGCCTTTATCGGCGGGGCGTATAGTGATCTCTTTACAACTGGCCAGTGCTCGCAAAGCCTCTGTCTTCAGATCCCACGAGGATTCCGGGTATCCAATACCCCCACGATAGGGAGGAACAACCCTCAATTCTGTCTCAAATGGATCTCGATCCTGAATAAATGTTAAACGCACGCCGCAGAGATGCCGCCGTTTTCACCACAGTCTGCTATAAAAGGTAAGACACTTACACCCCTTTTTTGCACAGCATCTTCACAGCACTTTATGCACCTTGGGAAACCACACGTCCTGATGAAAAGGCCAAGCGGCCTTGAAACGACGACATGACGCCTCTGTACCTGTCCACACTTATGGAATAAAAGGAATTCACCTTTAAAGTAAGCCCGCAGAGTGCCACTTGTTTTCTTCCCCTTGGGGGTCTGGAAAATTGAGAACTGCATTCATTATTAAGGAGGCACCGCGGCAATTGCCCAGTTTTCTGGAGTGCCAGACATCCGAGCTCTAGATATATATATCTATATATATCTATACATATAGATATATATATATATATATATATATATATATATATATATATATATATATATATATACACACAATATAAATACAAATACAAAGTAGGTAGGGATGTCAACCCAAAAATACATATGCATAATTGCATAATGTTTGCATGGTGCTAACAATTTTAATCATAGAATTAAATGAAAATCAAACACTACTGATAGAAATCCTGGTGCAGTATGTCGTGATCCCAAAATTCAAAGATCTAAGGAGAGAAAAAAAGGTCAAATCTCAGTAATGTGTTTACATTACTGGTTGTTAAAGTGTCAAAGAGAGTACACTAACCACATATAATTGTATATACCTAGCCAAAATAACAACTTAAAGTCTAAAGTAAATTTTTTCTAGCATTCACTTTGGTTGCAAAACACAGATTTGGTATAAAACAAAATGATAGCCTTCTACAGAACAGCCCTCTGACAGCAATAAGCAATCAAATGCAAAATAAATCTTATAAGCATTAAATAAGTGCTATAAACTGAAGAAGTCAATTTGCAGTCTCTTTATGGCATACTTGCCTACTTTTAAAAAAAGTTTCAGGGAGATTATAGTCTATAGTAAAATTGGAGCATTAAGTGTGGCATGCTGTGATTGCATATTTCATGCTCCACCCAAAGGTCAAGTATACTTAGACGTGTGTGTGTGTGTGTGTGTGTGTGTGTGTGTGTGTGTGTGTGTGTGTGTGTGTAAGCTGAATTGATTGCCTCTAAAGTTTTCTGTTCTCTATTTGGTGTGATATTGCTTTTTACCCAACACAATATATTAGATAAATATGATGCCTATGCAATAAATGAAAAATTCAATTTGACCTTGTGTGAATTCTTATGATAATGATCACCTTATGGTAAAAAAAAAAAAAAAAGTACAACAACAAAACACTTATTTGTATTTTCCTTTTAGTGTGTTTAACCCCTTACCGCCGCAGCCTGTTTTTGCCTTCCTGACAGAGCCCTTTTTTTCAAATATGACATGTATCACTTAAGTGGGGATAACTTTTTTTTGCTTTTACTTATCCCAGTGATTTTGAGATTGTTTTCTCGTGACACATTGTACTTCAAGTTAGTGGTAAATTTTGGTCGATACAGTGTGTGTTTTTTTGTGAAAAATACCAAAATGTCGTAAAAAAATTGAAAATTTTGCAATTTGCAAAATGTTAAATTTTCTGCTTGTGAGACAAATAATCATACCACTCAAAATAGTTAACAACTAACATAGACCATATGTATACTTTATGTTTCCATCATTATTTCAACCTCCTTTTAATTTTTTTGGACACTAGGAGGCTTAAAATGTGAATAGCAAATTCTCAAATTTTCAAGAAAATTTCAAACACTGATTTTTTTAGGGACCAGTTCAGTTCTGATGTGACTTTGAGGGACTTGTATGTGAGACACCCCCATAAATGATGCCATTTCAAAAACTGCACCCCTCACAGTATTCAAAACAGCATTTTGGAAGTTTGTTAACCCTTTAGGTGTTTCACAGGAATTAAAACAAAGTGTAGGTGAAATTTCAAAATTTCATTTTTTTGCAGATTTTCAATTTTAATACATTTTTCTAAGGAACACAGTAGATTTTACTAGAGAAATGTGACTAAAAATTGATTCCCCCAATTCTTTTGTTTTCATAAAAATCCTATATGTGGCCCTAGTGTGCACATTGACCAAACCACAGGCTTCATAATAGAAGGAGCACCTACTTGATTTTGGAGCCTCCTTTTTATGAGATTATTTTTTAGGCACCATGTAGGTTTCTAGGCACCATAAGATGCTAAAAGTTAGGAAACCCCCACAAGTGACCCCATTTTGCAAACTACACCCCTCAGGGAATTCATCTAGGGGTATAGTGTACATTTCAAACCCCCAGGGGTTTCACCAATTTTGGTACAACTGGGCTGTGAAAATGAAAAATTACATTTTTTACACAAAAATGCAGTTCTGGCTCAAAAATTTTCATTTTCACAAGGAATGAAGGAGACAAAGCACCCCAAAATCTGTGCCCCAATTTCTCCCGAGTACGGCAATGCCTCATATGTGACCAAAAAATACCATTTGGGTGCATGGCAGGACTCAGAAGGGAAGGAGTGATATTTGGATTTTGCAGCACACATTCTGGTGGAATGAATGGTGGGTGCTATGTCGCATTAGCAAGACCCCCGAAGCACCAATACAGTGGAACCCCCCCCACAAGTGACCCCATTTTGCAAACTACACCCCTCAGGGAATTCATCTAGGGGTATAGTGTACATTTCAAACCCCCAGGGGTTTCACCAATTTTGGTACAACTGGGCTGTGAAAATGAAAAATTACATTGTTTACACAAAAATGCAGTTCTGGCTCAAAATTTTTCATTTTCACAAGGAATGAAGGAGACAAAGCACCCCAAAATCTGTGCCCCAATTTCTCCCGAGTACGGCAATGCCTCATATGTGACCAAAAAATACCATTTGGGTGCATGGCAGGACTCAGAAGGGAAGGAGTGATATTTGGATTTTGCAGCACACATTCTGGTGGAATGAATGGTGGGTGCTATGTCGCATTAGCAAGACCCCCGAAGCACCAACACAGTGGAACCCCCCCCCACAAGTGACCCCATTTTGCAAACTACACCCCTCAGGGAATTCATCTAGGGGTATAGTGTACATTTCAAACCCCCAGGGGTTTCACCAATTTTGGTACAACTGGGCTGTGAAAATGAAAAATTAAATTTTTTACACAAAAATGCAATTCTGGCTCAAAATTTTTCATTTTCACAAGGAATGAAGGAGACAAAGCACCCCAAAATCTGTGCCCCAATTTCTCCCGAGTACGGCAATGCCTCATATGTGACCAAAAAATACCATTTGGGTGCATGGCAGGACTCAGAAGGGAAGGAGTGATATTTGGATTTTGCAGCACACATTCTGGTGGAATGAATGGTGGGTGCTATGTCGCATTAGCAAGACCCCCGAAGCACCAATACAGTGGAACCCCCCCCACAAGTGACCCCATTTTGCAAACTACACCCCTCAGGGAATTCATCTAGGGGTATAGTGTACATTTCAAACCCCCAGGGGTTTCACCAATTTTGGTACAACTGGGCTGTGAAAATGAAAAATTACATTTTTTACACAAAAATGCAGTTCTGGCTCAAAATTTTTCATTTTCACAAGGAATGAAGGAGACAAAGCACCCCAAAATCTGTGCCCCAATTTCTCCCGAGTACGGCAATGCCTCATATGTGACCAAAAAATACCATTTGGGTGCATGGCAGGACTCAGAAGGGAAGGAGTGATATTTGGATTTTGCAGCACACATTCTGGTGGAATGAATGGTGGGTGCTATGTCGCATTAGCAAGACCCCCGAAGCACCAATACAGTGGAACCCCCCCAAAAGTGACCCCATTTTGAAAACTACACCCCTCAGGGAATTCATCTAGGGGTATAGTGTACATTTCAAACCCCAAGGGGTTTCACCAATTGTGGTACAACTGGGCTGTGAAAATGAAAAATTACATTTTTTTACACAAAAATGCAGTTCTGGCTCAAAATTTTTCATTTTCACAAGGAATGAAGGAGACAAAGCACCCCAAAATCTGTGCCCCAATTTCTCCCGAGTACGGCAATGCCTCATATGTGACCAAAAAATACCATTTGGGTGCATGGCAGGACTCATAAGGGAAGGAGTGATATTTGGATTTTGCCGCACAGATTCTGGTGGAATGAATGGTGGGTGCTATGTCGCATTAGCAAGACCCCCGAAGCACCAATACAGTGGAACCCCCCCACAAGTGACCCCATTTTGCAAACTACACCCCTCAGGGAATTCATCTATGGGTATAGTGTACATTTCAAACCCCCAGGGGTTTCACCAATTGTGGTACAACTGGGCTGTGAAAATGAAAAATTACATTTTTTTACACAAAAATGCAGTTCTGGCTCAAAATTTTTCATTTTCACAAGGAATGAAGGAGACAAAGCACCCCAAAATCTGTGCCCCAATTTCTCCCGAGTACGGCAATGCCTCATATGTGACCAAAAAATACCATTTGGGTGCATGGCAGGACTTTGCACCTTTTTTGTGTCCTGCCCTTTTTTCCAGTGGAGGGGATTTCGTTAGGAAAATGCTGCCCTGATACAATACGGGGGCCATTACTAGAAGTACTGGGGCCAGTACTAGAAGTTCTGGGGCCCTCTGCCTGCTGGTTCCCAAATATTAGGCCCTTTATGACTTCCTCTTGAAAGTGCATAAAGGTTCCCGTCTGGCTGGTAGAACGGAATAGTACGTAAGCGTTATACAGTGCCATCTGGATGATATACACGGCCAGCTTCTTATACCATATTTTTGTTTTCCGCAGGGCACTGTACGGCTTCAGTACCTGATCTGAAAGATCCACTCCGCCCATGTACTTATTGTAATCTAGGATACAAATAGGTTTTGAGGTGTGGGTACTGGTACCTCGTACAGGGACGGAGGTGGTACTGTCTCCATGAATTGTTGTCAGTATAAGGACATCCCTCTTGTCTTTATATTTGACCAACAACATATTTTCGGTGCATATTCCCCTGCTTTCACCCTTTCTCAGTAATTGGGCAACGTGCGTTTTTGGGAGGCCTCTTTGGTTCTTGCGCACAGTACCGCAAGCTGCTGAACCTCTTGAACCAAGGGCCTTAAACAGGGGGATGCTGGTGTAAAAGTTATCCACATAGAGGTGATAACCCTTATCCAGGAAGGGGTGCACTAAATCCCAGACAATCTTTCCACTAACACCTACGAGGGAGGGGGGGCATTCTGGCGGTTCAATTCTTGAATCCTTCCCTTCATATACCCTAAACCTGTGGGTGTACCCTGAGGTACTTTCGCACAGCTTATACATTTTAATGCCATACCTTGCCCTCTTATTGGGAAGGTACTGGCGGAATTTAACCCTTCCTTTAAAATGTATAAGTGACTCGTCTACACAAATGAATTTTTGGGGGATGTACATCTCAGCAAATTTGGCGCTGAAATGATCAATGACCGGCCTGACTTTGAATAGCCGGTCAAAGGTGGGATCATCTCTGGGTGGGCACTGTGCATTATCGTTGTAATGCAAAAATTTAAGGATCGTCTCAAAACGAGTCCGGGTCATGGCCATACGATGAAGTGGGGTGCTGTACAGAACATCTGTACTCCAATATTGCCTAATTTCTGGCTTTTTAACTATGCACATATGTAACACCAGACCCCAAAACATCATCATCTCTACTGCATCTACAGGGGTCCACCTAGCAAATGATGACGTGGGGTTTTGGGCAATAAACTGCTGGGCATATAAATTACTTTGGTCCACCATTAAATTTATAAAATCATCAGAGAAAAAGACTTTGAAAAAGTCAATTTCTTTGAGGCCTGTACTATCAAATTGGATTCCTGGGTTGGCCAAAAACTCAGGAACCTGGGGCTCAAAATTGTCTGGTGGTGGGGTCCATACGAGATCAATCATTGGGGGGGGGGGGTCTCAGCTGCTCTACGGGGGCGTCTTTGAGGGGGACCCTCATCACTAGAGGAGGAAGAGGAGCTTAAGACAAATGCCAATTCATCGCTTACTTCACTGGCTGTGTCAGTGTCAGAGGCAAGAAGGGCATATGCCTCCTCCGCTGAAAACAGTCTTTGCGATGATTGGGACATTTTTATTATTTTTAAGTGTAGTGTTTCAACACGTGTATAGTGTAGGGGGGGGTACAAACTTTATTTCAACACGGGGGGTATGTAGTGTGTATGTAGTGCTTTAACACGTGTAAGTTAAAAAAAAAAAAACTACTGCGCCAAAAATTGAGCACAGATGTTGGTCAGTAACGTCCGTCACTGATCAGCGCTCAGCGGTCACAGGACACACACAAAAGCACCGTGGGTGTAAAAAAAAAATTAAAAAAAGACTCCACAGCACCCTCCAAAAAAAAAAAATTAAAAAAAACTTCTGATGAGTCAAAGACAACAGGAATTTGACCCAAAAAAAAAAAATTAGATCAAAAATGCTGATCAGTGATGTACGTCACTGATCAGCGCTCAGCGGGCACAGGACACCCACAAAAGCACCGTGGGTGTAAAAAATTTTTTAAAAAAAGACTCCACAGCACCGTCCAAAAAAAATAAATAAAAAAAAAATGCTGATGAGTCAAAGGCAACAGTAATTTGATAAAAAAAAAAAAAATAGATCAACCCTGTGCCAAAAATGCTGATCAGTGATGTACGTCACTGATCAGCGCTCTGCGGCCACAGGACACCCACAAAATCACAGTGGGTGTAAAAAAATTTTTTTTAAAAAACCCACAACACCCCCCCAAAAAAAAAAAAATGCTGATCAGTGATGCAACTGATTAGCAGTGAGGGGCAGCAGGCACACAACTGTGGGTGCAACCTGACAGGGTATATAAAAAAAAAAAAACCCTGCACCCCAAAAAAGGTGCTGATCAGTTAGTTTATACTGATCAGCACAAAAGGGGGGCAGCAGGGGGCAGCAGATACAAAATGATATCACACAATTTCTGACACAATGATGCTGCTGCAGCAGCAGCAGCAACACAAGCACCAGGAAGTCACAGGAGCTGGCACGGATGCCACCAACGCTGATCAGGTAAGTATAGGGCACAGATGGGCACGGAGACCGCTCTGCACGCTGTTCCTGACCGGAATGGCGGCTGCAGAGCTGTCTCTGGTATTTTCTATGTGGTGTAATGGCTGTGATTGGTCCGTCGTTCCGACGGACCAATCACAGCCTTTTGGGGGCAGGTGGGGTGAGGTGGGGTGACACCAGTGTCACCCTTACACCCGGTGGTGATTGGTGCTGTACTTAACAGCACCAATCACCAACGATCCCTGTGTCACCGGCGAACGTTATTCGCCGGTACACAGAAAACGCTGTAATTGGCTGTTCACATTGAACAGCCAATCACAGCGATCGCCAATGGCGGGGGGCATCGCTGCCCCCCCTGGGCAATGAGGGAAGATGTCTGCTGTCAGGGACAGCAGACATCGTCCCTCTGTCACCGCGTCTATAGACGCGATGACAGTTTGAACTCATGACGTACATTTATGCCATGTGTCAGGAAGTACATCCCGACCATGACGTAAATGTACGTCAAATGTCGGGTAGGGGTTAACTAAAGATTACTAATAATAAGTTCCACAGCTCCCACACACACACTATAATTTTCCTCTGACACTATACTTTTTCTTTGATGAAACTGGCAAATCCAAAAGGATGGTTAAACATTTATGATCAAAATGGAAAGCCATGTCCTCCGACCCTCAAAGTTTGCAGACTGAGGGCACAATTCAGAGTGTATCGCTGATGTGCAAATTTGCAATAGGTTCAATTATCAAATGACTGAACATGCGTATGGATCATAGCACACATGAAGGCTTGGATTCAGTATTGTATACCGGCGGTCGGGATCCCGGCGTTCAGAATCCCGACGCCGGAATCCCGACAGCCGAAATGCCGACAAGGGGGGACGTGGATCGCCCCCCCTTGCGGGCTCGCTGCGCTCGCCACGCAGCGGGCCCGGTGCCTCGCTACGCTCGGCACGCTAATTTATTCTCCCTCCAGGGGTGTCGTGGACACCCCAGGAGGGAGAATGTGTCGGTATTTCGGCGGTCGCGATTCCGGCGTCGGGATTCTGAACGCCGGGATCCCGACCGCCGGGATTTTAACTGCATACCGAAGGCTTAATTAGTGACAGAAATTGCAAAATTATCTAAATTGCAATCCCCATACAACTTCAAGGACAGGAAGTCTGCATTTAGGGGTTGAAACCTGCTGTTTTCAGGCAGTGTCAGGGTATACCCTTCTGCTCAAGAGAAGGTTTATGTCCTCCCTGAGCTCATCTTAGGACACCTACATTACAGTTTGACAGGTATACTGCCCAGGCATTTTAGTGGAGGGTGTGTAACATCAGTGTCGGCTTCGATCAGCCTGTCTCTGTTGCGAAGGGTCAGACTTTCTCAAATTTGCACAGACTGTAGTGAATTGTGTATGGATGTGCAACAGCACTTTTCTGAAATTTCTAATTCACTCTCAGATTTAAACAGGGCAGGTTTTCACTCGGGTGTTAGTCTGTCTAGGTGGTGACTATTCTCTCGCAGTCATCTGCAAATTTGCTAGTGAACAATCAAGTCCGAGTCCTGCACAGCAAGCTAGATCCCAGCTTGGTTGAGTCTTCTACTACATGCTGAGTTCATACACCCAGCTGTCTCAAATCATCTTCAGTGTGCATCAGATAGTAAGACACTGGGCCCAATTCAGACTTGATCGCAGGACAAATTTGTTCTAAAAATATGCAAACCATGTACACTGCAGGTGAGGCAAATGCAACATGTACAGAGAGCATTAGATGTTATTAACTGTTGAAGGTTGAGCATAACATTGGTTTTGTTATGGTATTCATCAATCACCAGCCAATTACATTATTATTTTTTACTGGGAACCAAAAGACAGATACTTTATTTGCGATACGGCACTGTTATCTATATATTGGAGGAAAAATAATTCCCTTTAAATATTTAGAGCTGTATCTTTTGGATATTTTAAAATTCTTTAAAAGGGGATTTCTTTTTAAAAAATGTACATGTGATTGTATAATTGCACAATAAAATCTACTTGTACCGCATATTAAAGCGTTCTCTTGTAATTCTATTATTATTATTATTATTATTATTATTATTATTATTATTATTATTATTATTATTATTATTACTACTACAATTTTTATAGTAAAGTTTCCATACCAGGGTGGGTTGAAAAGTGTTGAAAAAGAATTGCGGGACCACTTGAGAAGATGATTGCTGTTTAGTTTTTGAAAATCAAATTGTATCTTAGTTGGCCAACCGGTACCTAAATAGTTTGTATTTATGCCACTTTTTTTCTACTGTTTGATGCCAAGTAGCTGCATACAAAAGTTTTCATTCTTAATACATGCCTTGTTTACCACAAAATGTCATATATATATATATATATATATATATATATATATATATATATATATATATATATATATATATATATATAGGTCATGTAAGACAGCACTCAATTTTGAAAATAAAAGAACTCACATTTTGTGGTGCACAGTCCTGTAATGTAAAGATACAGAAGCACTCACCCTCCTTGCAGAAGGTTTTGGGAAGAAACGGCACGCACTTGTAGAAGTCCAATGTAGATTTATTTTAAGGCATGAGATGGTATACAGACACGGCCCAACAGCCGTTTCAACTGATATTCACAGTCTTCCTCAGGGAGACACCTCATGCAATTTTGGATACGTTTTTCTGCAGACATTGTTGATAACTTTAGCATAGAGCTCTGCAGTGTGCTGTTTTATGTGTTTATAGTGATTTTCCACAGAAGTAGTGTAACAATTTATACAAGTCCCCCGGGGGAATTAGTGGCTTTTATTTATTTCTTTATATATTTATTACCATCCTCCGTTTTCTGTAAGCTGCAGCTCACTGGCTTTGCAGCATACAGTCTCAGCCACCTTGGATATTTTGTGGTTCATTATACAATTTCACAGTAGCATACACACTATGCAATTTTTTTTATTTGTTACACAATTGCTTGATTTCTTGCTGATATTGTTAATAATTATAACATAGAACCTTGCAATGTGGTATTTTGTGTATTTGTAATGAATTCCCACCATAGGGTAACTGTGACCGTTTATACAAGTCCCCCCAGATCAATTAGCGGCTTTTATTTGTTTATTCCCGTCCCTCGTATTCTGCCAGCTGCAGCTTGCAAGCTTAGCGGCATACAGTCTTATTCTCTTAGGGTACTTAGTAACTGCGAATAAGGCTTGGAAATGCCCTGTCCTTCAGTCGCAAATACGGTGACTTGCTGTTCTCTCCCCTCTGCTGCGGAGGCAGGCAGTGTCACGGAGAGTCTGTGAGCCGGCTGTTCAGCACTGCTATGGCGCCGCTCACACTCTCCCCTCGCCCGTCCTGCACAGACTTCGAGGTAACAGTGGGGACCTGTGATACACTATAGGTTTGCTGATATTTCTCCCTCACAACATAATTATTTTACAGACAATATATACACAATTGAATTCAATGACAGTGGCCCTATGAGCCGACGGCCATTTCACCTAAAAACGTTACTTGTGCGCGGGTGTCCCACCTTTCCCTTTCCCCACCTTTACTACTCAAAATGTAGGGGCCAGGATCAAAGTGTAGGAGCCAAACAAACCATAAATATAAATATTGCACGCCGAAGCGGCGCTTCAAAAATCTACACAGTACTAGCTGTTACATGTCACACACCCAATACATATTACCCATGCCATAATGCCCACTACACATTATGCCACACATTGTAATGCCCATTACACATGCCACACACCGTAATACCTATTACATATAATACCACACACCGTAATGCCCATTACACGTTATATACCAAACACCGTAATGCTAATTACACATTATTCCATGCCCTGTAATGCCCATTATATATAATACCACACACCGTAATGCCCATTACATATAATCACACACGCTGTAATGCTCATTACATAATATGACACATAAGTGCCGTTATCTGCATGCTCATTGCTATGGGTTTCATGCTCAATGCCAGGGGTTTCAATGTTTCATGCTCAATGCCAGGGATTGCATGCTCTCCACCAGGGGTAACATGCTTTCTGCCAAGGGTTGCATGCTCTGCCAGGGGTGGCATTCTCTGTGCCAGGGGTTGCATGCTGTATGTCAGGGCCCAGGGGATGCATGCTCTCTGCCAAGGCCCAGGGGTTGCATGCTCTCTGCCAAGGGTTGCATGCTCTGCCAGGGCTTGCATGCAAATGTCAGATGGGGCATGATAGCAGCTTGTCGCTGTAAGGAAGGTAGCTTAGGGCCAGGACATGCTGGGATCTGTAGTTCCACCGGGGACCCTAGGAGATTCCACATCCTGTCAGGATGTGGAATCTTCTAGGGCCACCTGTGGAACTACAGATCCCAGCACGTCCCACCTCTCTCTATAACCCCCTAAGAGGCTGGGCCATTACCTGCATGGCCTTTCCAGCAGCAGCTGGTGCAGCAGGTCCCCGGTCAGGGCCTCCCTGATCAGAGCTCCTGGTTCTCCCCGTGCCCCCGGCATGCAGCAGTCCGATGTCTCTGATGGCTCCTGACCGGCCTCCACCCACTCCTCCTCGGCCGGCCGCTCAGGCGAGTCCTCTGCTCAGGCACTGGCTGGGCCGCGCATGCGCAGTGAGCGTCGGGGGTCTTTTTTTTATGGCGGTACGTGGTACCGACACGATATGTTTTGGCGGTATGCCGTACCACCCCGTACCGCCACACTTGCACCACTGATCATGTTCATATTTCATAAATCAGGCTCCCCTAGTGTAGTCCTAACTGCGATCTGCAAGCCAAAATCAGGGCAAATTGGCTTCCAGTGTAAAAGTTACAATGTCCCCCCCCATGGACACTTCTAAAATCAAACATGTAAAAAATGGTGACACCTCACTGCAAAGGCATAGCATTGCTGCGAGCAGGAGAGAGAAGCTACCTCACTCCACAGTTTTGCATCCTGCACCCCAGACATTGGCCACTACAGGAAATAAAAAACCTGATTCACGCCCCTTATATTATTTGTTATTTTCCTCCTTGTAGAAATGTTCCTTACACACTATGCACCACACCTTAATGCCACTTGAACCATATAATGCCTCACACAATAATGCCTCTTGTACCATATTATGACCCATACATTGATGCCCCTAGCACCATGTTATACCCCACACACTAATGCAACTTGCATGTTATGCCCCACACTGACTTGTCCCATGCTCCATAATAAACAATACACAGTAATGCCCCTTGCACCATCATTTATTTGTTAGCAGCTTCTTATACAGCACAGGAAATTCTGGTGTTTTACTATTGAAAACAGTGACAAAACAAACTGGGTAGTTATAGACAGACAAAAAGGTAGGAGGGCCCTGCTTACAAGCTTGCAATCTATAAAGAAAACATAAGTCTTACAGTGATGCCCCTGACACCATATTATACCCCAAACAATACTGCACAGGACATCTTATTATACCCCACAGGTATGTCCCTGACATCTTAATATGCTCCATACATGCCTATGAGTAATAATCTTATAAGCATCCTGCTTATAAGATTCTAACTCATAGGCAGGAGTTCATCTATGGGACTTTGTGTCTGCTGTCACTTGGGTCATTGCAGCATTTCTCCTGGTGGCTCAGCAGTACCAGGACATCTGTGTATTGCTGTTCATGTTGGTATCCTTGCCCATAGGAGTGCACAGCCCTTTGTTTTAGGGGGTGCAAAATTGGAGGGGTGTGTCCATCACCGCCTTCTCGGCGTGTCTATAAACACTTTTTGAGCATCAATGCAAACAAAATACAAGGTGACTTATTTATGTATATGCACTTCAGAATGAATCATACCCCTTAAATACACTAGAAAACTGGACAGTGCAAAAATCTGCAAAATCATCAAAAATTTACACTGTTATGCCCATTCCATATAATGCTACACACTGTAATGCCCATTCCACATAATGCAAAACACCATAATGCCCATCACAAATTAAAGCCCATCTCACATAAGGCCACACACCATAATGCTCATTCCACATACTGACACACACCGCATGCCCATTAAACATAATGCCACCTACCATAATGCCTATGAAACATTATGCCACCCACTGTAATGCCCATTACACATCATTCCACCCACTATAATATCATTGCAGAAGGGACTTACATGTTCATTGCCAAGGGGACTTGCATGCTTGCTGCCATGGTGTTAATTTTTAAAAAGCAATCTTCTTCCAGATAGGATTAACACTGCCTGCAGCTGGCTCCTGCTTGGTGTGGCACAATTGCAGGCAGAACTTGCAGGTCATGGGGAGGTGAGGTGACCTGACTCCGAGCTGGTGGAAGACCAGGCGGGAGGGAGGTTGGATGGAGAAGGTGGAAGACCAGGTGGGGGGGGTCCAGGCGGGCAGGAGGTGGGATAGAGCAGGTGGGAGACCAGGCGGACGGGAGGTGCGATGGAGCTGGTGTGCGCGCCTTGCTCCATGACGTCTATAGGTCAGAGCCGCTGTGATCTGTTTGGTGGGCTGGAGACCGGCGGCGGCAGGCAAGTAATGCAGTCCTGACCGCCATGGGTGCTGCTGCTGAAAATCCATTCTGCAGGCAATCCTGTGGGGGGTGCCGGGCCGGTGGTCATTAGGAGGTGCCTGTGCACTCCTGGCACCCACCGTGCTTGCCTATAGTAAATATCCCTCTCAAAATGGCTGCTGCCTCCTCTAGCATCCTACAGAACTGTCTTCAGAATACTTTGCAAATACTAGGGCAGTCTCCATGTGAGATGGCACAGCTTACCCATTACTAAAAATGGCCATGGCCACCATAACTATTATCTATGGTAAGATTTATGATAACTGGCTCCTATTTTTCTAAAAATGTATAATAGTGAGTATGTGAGTTGGACGGGTATCCACATTCTTTCATTTGTAGCCATTATTTTGGGGAAGGGGTTTGCAATTAAGGAACGATGGGCAACAATTGTCAGCATTTAACATCACACTTCTGAAACCACAACTAACACTTCTTCCATGCATAATAATTATCTATAATTAATCTGTTAAAAAGATCCAACAGGATCCAAGTCAGATGCTTGGTTGCATAGGGAGAGGTATCAGCAGTAGAAAGAAAGAAGTAATAATGCCACTGTATAGGTCATTGGTACGACCTCACCTAGAGTATTGTGTTCAGTTCTGGAGGCCATATCTCCAGAAGGATATAAATACATTAGAGACTGTACAAAGAAGAGCAACTAAAATGGTGCATGGCCTACATCACAAAACGTACCAGGAAAGACTAAAAGATCTTAATATGTATACTTTAGAGCAGAGAAGGGAAAGGGGGGACATGATAGAAACTTTCAAATATATCAAGGGCTTTAACAAGGTACAGGTGGGAGACATTCTTCACAGGAAGAGGAGCAACAGAACACGAGGACATGCACTGAAACTAGAGGGAGGAAGATTCAGGGGAAATGCGAGGAAGAATTTTTTCACAGAAAGAGTAGTAGATAAGTGGAATAGCCTCCCAACAGAGGTGGTAGACGCAAATACAGTAGTACAATTTAAACATGCTTGGGATAAGCATATTGATATCCTTACAAAAAAATAAGGATCAAATATGGTTTGAGGTAACATGTTTAAAAAAAGGGGCAGACTAGATGGGCCAAGTGGTTCTTATCTGCCGTCAAATTCTATGTTTCTATGTTTCTATATATTTGCTATTTGTTAATGCTAATTATGAATTTACCGGTGGGAGGTCTAAATAATGTACTCATTTATATCAGTGCAAGCTACAATAGTTAACATTTATATTATGCCCCTTCTATTCTGATTTTTAGGACTCAATTGAATTTGTTCATTTAAGCAAATAAAACAAAATGCATTATTGTTCTGGATAACTTTATTAAGCATTACAAGAGATCATTCTTTGTTTGAATTCTTACAAATCAGTGCACAAATATCTCCATTAAAACACTGCAATACCCTTATGATGGTCTTATGCTATTAGAGGCATGGATACATTTGAGTTAATATCCCTGAATCTGAAATTTATGTCTAAGATTTTCGTTCAATACCATCTCAAATTTAAACTCGCAATCAAATTCAAAATAAATTACTTTGGGAAAGTGAGCTTTAGATTTCTTTTATTGAGATTTATATTGCAAAGATAAAGCTAAACTATCAATTGGTGAATAAAGGCTGTTGCCATGGAGACTGCTCGTCTCATATCACTCGGAGAGGTGGATTAAACCAGTAAATGAACATTACTACACTACAGTACCTGTATATAGTATTTTTAATGGTAATAAATTAATTAAATCATCATTACTTCAAATGTAGTATTGAAGCATTTGGTGCATTACAGACATTTTAGTCACAGAATACTAGTTATAATGTGGGAAACAATTGTTTAGTAAATTATATTTTATACAGTACGTACTGTATAACTTGTGGCCAATTTAGGGCACATTGCAAGTTAAGATGCACTGCTAAAATTCTGCCCACACTGGTACATACTGTATATGTTAATCACAATTAAGAAACCATAGGAGGGATGGTATAGTTTTATTAAAATGTATATCCCTTATGGTATCCTGTGAGCAGGGAAAGCAATTACCTGAACAGGAGAATAGGAATCAAGACCATTTCCTATGTCTGTAAGAGTAGATTACATAGTTACATATAGGGAGGCCAATCCCGGGATCGGGATCGGCGGGATCCCGGGATTTAAGGCCAAAATGTGCGGGATTTGAATCCCGGGATTGTAGTCCCCAATCCCGGGATTTCGGGATTTGCTGTACCTTTAATTATGTATGTTACCTGCGCCGCCATCAGAGGCTCCGTTCTGCAGAGAGATGCTGCTGCCGCGCTACGCGGCTGAGCGGGGCGGGCTGAGCGCTGCGTGCTCTGCGTGACGTCAGAGGTCACGCGGCACAGCCTCAGAACGTGTCATGACAGTCCGCCCCTTCAGCTGCTCCCCCGCCCGCCATCTTAAGCGCGGAGGAGGACGCCGGAGCCGCGTGAGTGTGACAGGCAGCAGCAGGCTGCAAGAGTCTGGGGGGGATCGTCGTGCAGCACTCCTGATCCCCAGACTGCAGTCTGGAGCGGGTATGGGCAGTCCGACCTGCGCAGCGTGACCTCTGACCATCACGCTGCGCAGGTCGGACTGCCCATACCCGCTCCAGAATCATCTTTGACCTGGACCGGACCTGGCAGCGTCGGCCGCCCGCCCTCCGGGCGGCTCTGCTGCTGCTGCTACCGCCGCTGATGCCTCCTGCTCCCGGCCGCCTACCGCCGCTGACGCCTCCTGCTCCTGCCCTGCTCCCGGCCGCCTACCGCCGCTGACGCCTCCTGCTCCTGCCCCCGGCCGCCTACCGCCGCTGACGCCTCCTGCTCCTGCCCTGCTCCCGGCCGCCTACCGCCGCTGACGCCTCCTGCCCTGTCTGCCCTGCTCCCGGGCCGCCGTTGTGACTTGTGAGTAAATGAATGTGCGCGGCGGCTGTAGCGGGGGGGACAGGGCTTCTCTGTAGCATTTTTTTTTGCCTGAACTGATTAGAGATGCCAATCCCGGGAATCCCGGGATTGAGCATTTTTCAATCCCGATTCCCGGGATTGAAAAAATGCCCCCGGATTGGCATCCCTAGTTACATAGTAGGTAAGGTTGAAAAAAGACTTGCGTCCATCTAATTCAACCTATTTATGCTGTATATTATGTTATTATGGGGGTTATTCTAATCCACTCTTTCTGACAAAATCCTTCTTAGATGGGCAAAACCATGTGCACTGCAGGTGGGGCAGATGTTACTTGTGCAGAGATAATTAGATTTGGGTGGGGTTTTACTTCAAAGTGAGATCTATATTGCAGTGTAAAAATAAAGCAGTCAGTATTTACCCTGCACAGAAACAAAATAACTCACCCAAACCTAATTCTCTCTGCACATGTTACATCTGCCCCCCCTGCAGTGCACATGGTTTTGTCCGCCTAAGAAGGATTTTGTCAGAAAGAGTGGATTAGAATAAGGCCCTATATTTTAAAAACAGATTATGTTACTTATTTACAACCCTGGATATTTTTAGCTAATCAGTGTTTGTCCATTTATTTAGGTGGCCGACAACACATCACTGGGAAGAGAGTTCCAGAGTTTGACTGCTCTAACCGTCAAGAAATTTTTTTCTGCTAGCTGAACTAAATGTTTTTTTCTTCTAATCTATACTCGTGCCCCCGCGTCCTAGTATCCATTCTAGTAGAAAAAAGGGTGTTTTACAGTTCCTTATATTGGCCCCTTATTTATTTGTACATGTTGAGCATGTCCCCCTTAGACATCTCTTTTTTAATGTAAATAGTCCCAAATTGCTTAATCTCTCCTCATAGCTTAAATTCTCCATTTCCCTAATAAGCTTTGTTGCTCTTCTTTGTATTTTTTCTAATTCAATGATGTCCTTTTTATAGTGTGGGGCCCAGAATTGTACTCCATATTCGAGGTGAGATCTAACCAATGCCTTGTAGAGGGGCATAATTACTTTTGAGTCCCTAGTTTCCATGCCCATTTTAATGCATGCTACAATTTTGTTGGCCTTTTTTGCTGCTACATTACATTGGGCGCTATACCCCAGTTTGCTGTCTATTAGGACTCCTAGATCCTTTTTAAGTCCTGAAATACCCAGTTCCTCCCCGCTAAGATTATAACTAGCACACTGGTTGTCTCCCAAGGTGCATAACCTTACATTTATCCACGTTGAACCTCATTTTCCACTTATTAGCTCATTCCTTTATTAGCCCATTTTCAAGATCCTTTTGGAGCAAGGTGACATCTTCCGATGATTTAATAACTTTGCTTAGTTTTGTATCGTCCGCAAAGATGGATACATTGATGAGCAACCCCATCCCAATATCGTTGATAAAAATGTTGAATAAAATGGGCCCTAAGACCGAACCCTGAGGTACTCCACTTAGTACCTGAATCATGTCTGATACGGCACTGTTCACAACCACTCTTTGTTCTCTATTACATAGCCAATTCCCTACCCATCTGCAGATATTTTTACCCAATCCCATGTTCTCCATTTTATTTATCAATCTCTTGTGTGATACTGTATCAAAAGCTTTAGCAAAATCTAGGAAGATCACATCCACAGCGCTTCCGTTGTCAAGATTTTTGCTAACCTCCTCATAGAAACCTAGTAGATTAGTTTGGCATGAACGATTTTTTACGAACCCATGTTGGTTTGTACTGAGTAAACGGTGAAGGTCTAAATATTCCTGGATACCATTCCTTAAAAATCCTTCAAATAGTTTACCTTCTAATGATGTTAAACTTACTGGTCTGTAATTAGCTGGGTCCTCCTTTTTTTGAATATTGGCACTACCTCTGCTATTCTCCAGTCTTTTGGTACTATACCTGTTGACAGGGTATTGCTTAAGATATAATGTAGTGGGGTAGCTAGTTCATCCCTTAATTCCAGTAGTAAGGAGGAATAGCTGGCACGAAAGTTTTTAAGCAGCCTTTTAATCACAAATTATGACTGGGCATATGCACATATTTAAAAGCTTGCCATCATTTATCTGTTTTTGACTAGAAATTGATATTTCTACAACAACTAAGAGTTTAATAAATTCTAGATATAAACTTGATATCTGTATGTTGGGCTGGTGAGGTTTAACTGTTTCTATGGTTTTGGACAAATTAGTTAGGTGTTTATTTGTACTCAGGCTAAACGTTATGTGCGTAGTCCTAACTTAACCCGGATTAATTCACAACCAGCCAGTCATCAGGAACTGAGTCAGGACATCACTATGGGGGATAGAAGCTAACAAAATGTATGGGAGTATGTTGCTCTTTATCAGACTTGGGGGATCAAGTCTAAGTCATAACCTGTACCTGCATTTCCTGCCATGTCTTCTGGCTTATGCCAAGTGTTATGCTGTGTTGTAAGTTTTTACTTTTTATTTTTGAACTGCAACACACATTTGTCTAGATAATTGTTAACTCTTTTTATTTATATAATTTATGTAACTAAGAATTATACTTTGTTTGTAAATAATTTGTTCCTAATTAGTGTATTTTCATATATGTTTCAAAACCCATTGTTTGAAGATTCTATTTGATCGCTAAAGCTGTGTACACACTATGCAATGTGTGTGTACCCAGTGACATTGCAGTTGGGGAACCTGGCATCTGCAAGTTCATAAACACTAGACAATGCATGCAGTGATTGAGAGGGGGTGGGGCCATGCTACATTCCAATACATGGCCATCACTTGCAATGTCCTCCATCATTTTGCATGTACAGATGACAGAAGATGTCGCTGACGATGCGCAAGAGCATGCATCATCATCAACATAGTGCGTACACACTAGACAATATGAAGATTTTGACATTTCGACTCCTCGTTCATATGATCATCCTGTGCAGGGGAGGGCAATAAGAGGCCATCCAGCTGTTAATGAGCTACACATCCCAGCATGTGTTGCATCAGTTTCATCATGACCAAAAAGCAAAACTAAGGCAAGGCTTACTGGGATGTGTAGTTCATCAACAGCTGGATAGCTGTTTTTTTTCCCACCCCTGATCTAGTATGTACCCATCTTAAGGTTATGATATAACTAGTATTTATTGCTAGAAGCATGGGAAACCTATTAAAGGATTGGTACAGTAATTTGTGTTGCAGAGACTGTACAATTGTGATAGAGTGGTATGAGTGCTATGGACCCCTGGCATTTTCCATCAGTGGTGGCGGGAAAGAAAGGTGTATGGTATAATGGGAAAAGTGTTCCTTAGTGTTACTTATTCTGGTCCCCTTTAAAGGCAAACTAATATCAAATGGACAAATCCATGTACACTGCAGAGGATGCAGATGTAACATGTGCAGAGAGATTTAGATTTATTGTGAGTAATTTTGTTTCTGTGCAGGGAGAATACTGACAGCTTTATACTTTAAACTGAATTACAGATCTCACTTTTAAGTAAACCCCACCCAAATCTAACTCTCCCGACACAATTTACACCCCCCCCCCCTGCAGTGCACATGGATTTGTCCACTTGAGAAGGAATTTGCCTTTGCCAGAACCAGAATAAGGGCCTATATCAGGACATTGGGATCTGGTGTTTGCAGTTATTGGCTCTGAGGTCGTCTCAGTCATACCAGGTATAGCTCCTGGTGGCCCCGACACTTACATTTAGCTATATGTTCAGAGCATCCTTAATGCACTTTGTTGCTTCCATGAATGACTGGGTATAATGTTTCTAAATAGGTCATGCAATACATCAATATTTATATATTATTTTGTGTGTACATTCTGTTGTTCAGAAATTCCTCTTCACTCGTTATGTAAGTGTTGTGTCTCAATTATTAACTATCTACTAGTTGTATTGTTAGTCATGGAGGGATTTACTTTGTTATTTGTTCATAGAAGTAATCACAGAACAGCATGATCATATTTTGAAGATAAGACTAAACTAACTGAATAAGGCACATACAAAGAAATTCACTTATGCTAATGCATTTTACAAGATCCAAACCACATGAAACTATCCTCTAAATAAAATGTGAATCTTACGTATTTTATTCACATGAATGCATACAT
Source organism: Crinia signifera (assembly GCF_055691185.1). NCBI lineage: Eukaryota > Metazoa > Chordata > Amphibia > Anura > Myobatrachidae > Crinia > Crinia signifera. The sequence continues at coordinate 290,044,994 of NC_139218.1, forward strand.
TGCAGAACAGAAAACACATTATTACAAAGGCATACTTGTATTTAATGCATAAAATCTTAGAGCTCCATTTTTTATTTAGTTACACAAACTTAAACAGTGTTTTTTCTATAATAATTTTAATGATTATTATAATTATTATAATTATTATTAGTTACATTTCTAATTATTATTTTAAATACTTATGTACTTTATAATAGTGTCATTGTGCATTAAACATATTTAGTATTTCTGAATGAATATATATATTTATAGCTCTAGTTCAAAATATGAGTTATAGGGTTCCAATACAATAGTGAATAAATATCTATAAACCTCCTTTTGCCACTCCCCCAGTGCATTATTTTTAACTTCTAATTTCTTCTATACCCTTTCATTTTTATTACTTTGCCACCACATTCCCCTTGTTACATTTTTTAATGAAATTAATAAAAGTTATTTTTTAATCTCAATATCAATTTATATTGGATAGTGCCTGACCCTCTTTTACCTTTTTAACTATTGCAGCAGTATGTAGCACACCCCCACTATCATTGTAATAAATTATAATTTTGGGTGGTCTTCTGATATGGAACCTGCGTTCTAGCCTCCTTTGTTTCTTCTCATACATATGAGCATATATACTAAGCCTTGGAGATATAGTACCAACCAAATCAGCTGTAATTTCTCAAACACAGTGTCCAAATTAGTATCCATTATAATTCAAGCAAGATATTTAAGGAAACAAAAAATATACATAAAAAAGCACATAAAAAAGGAAGTTATGGGACAGAAAGAAGGAGGAAATATAGGAAGAGTTTGAAGTCCCAGAATGCAAATAGATAGGATACTATCGGCATGCCATTATTCTGCAATGGCAACTGTAAAAGCTCAATCAGAGGAAAGAGAAGAAAGGGAAACCCAAGATCAGCCAACATTTGTAAGATATGCTCATGATGATTTAAATTCCAACCAAGGGTTTCAAATAGCCATGAAATCCTCCATTTGACATGTACATGTCAATACGAGTGAACTATTCCTTAATGGCCAGAAAAGCTGTGGACTACTGCAAACCGGGATTATGGTATTCACAGCACTACAGAGGAATTTAGTTAGGGTATTTTTGTAGGTACAGTAGTCAGAGAATCAGAGTAAAAGTTAAGAAGCCAGAAAGAGGAAGTAGAAGGGACCTCCTTGCCCACAAAAAGGGCACCGGAGCCGACTGTTTGTAGAGGCGAGCCAACCTCTACATTACAATGCCAGTATGTGTATGGCACCCCAGGAAACATCTTAAAAAAAGTAAAGGAAAATCTAAACCAATTTGAGAGAACCTTATATTGAGTCTCATTAACAGCATAATTTACGGAACTGAAAAATGTGTTTTGAAAGATCCTGTCCACTCATCATCTTCCAAATCAATATGTATGTCACACTTCCAATATTTGCCATATTTATGGAGAGCAGAGTGTAATACACTCAATCAGGAGTCCATGTGCCTTGAAAATGTGTTGTATGTATAGGGGCTAGACACATATTCCCAAAAGGGATCAGAGGTAAATTGGAAGCTCTGTACAATTCCTCACTCTGCATAAAAAGGTTTAAGTTGTAAATTTCACCAAATCTCAGATTGGTAAAGTTTAATTTAGCCTGCAGAGCAGGGAAAGGTGACACACTTCCATCCTCTACCAGCAGCCAACTCTGTTGCATATTGCACATACAATCAGAGGCGTAGGGAGGGCGGAGCCACCGGAGCACCCGCTCCGGGCGCAGTTTGGGCGCAGGGCGCCGCCCCCCCTCCGCAAATGAAGGGGAGTCCCTGCAATAATTAATTTCACACACACGCAGGGCAGCGTGCGCCGGCGGCTGCCATGCCTGGCGCCTGCCCCTGTCTGCCCTGCTCACCTGGTCCTGCCGCCGCGAAAACGATGGGGTCACGTCACGTGACTCCCTTCTCCAGTCCCTAGCCAAGCTGCTGCTGCTCGGGCCGGCTCCCGGGCAGCGCTGAGCAGCAGAAATAAGGAAGACTCCTCCCAGTCCCCTGCCTCTACACAGAATGGCTGGTGCTGTGCTCCTCAAGGTAGATTTTTTTTTATATATATATATATATATATATATATATATATAAAGATAAAGAGTTAAGGAAATAATCATGGGGTCTGGGGGTTTGGCGGGGTCCGGGGGGGGGGGGGGGGATCACTCTCTGCTGCCACCCTGCTCTTCTCAAGGTGGATTTTAGTTTTTTACTAAACATAAATAATTATGGGAATGATCATGGGGTTTGGGGGATTTGTGGGGGAGAGGGAGGGGGGGTGAATCTCTCATATGTGTCTTATATAGCGCAGCAGATTCCGTTACAGCGTCTTATATAGTGCAGCAGATTCCGTTACAGTGTCTTATATAGCGCAGCAGATTCCGTTACAGCGTCTTATATAGCGCAGCAGATTCCGTTACAGTGTCTAATATAGCGCAGCAGATTCCGTTACAGGGTCTTATATAGTGCAGTAGATTGCGTTACAGTGTCTTATATATCGCAGCAGATTCCGTTACAGCGTCTTATATAGCGCAGCAGATTCCGTTACAGTGTCTTACATAGCGCAGCAGATTCCGTTACAGCGTCTTATATAGCGCAGCAGATTCCGTTACAGTGTCATATATAGCACAGCAGATTCCGTTACAGCATCTTACATAGTGCAGCAGATTCCGTTACAGTGTCTTATATAGCGCAGCAGATTCCGTTACAGCGCCTTATATAGCGCAGCAGATTCCGTTACAGCGTCTTATATAGCGTAGCAGATTCTGCCACAGTGTCATATATTTCAAATGTAACATGCCAACACATGTTAGCCACGCCCCCAATTCATTACCCGGGGGGGGGGGGGGGGGGGGGCGCGAAATATGACCTTGCTCCGGGCACCATGCACCTAGCTACACCGCTGCATACAATATCCATATTGTAAATCTAGGTACTTCCAGGGTCAATATCAGGGTTATTAAAAAAGGGGATCAGGGGGAAGAATTTAGAGGACCTGCAGGATATTTTCCATAATCTGTTACAATGAGGCACAGTGGGGCCAATGGTAGGATGAGAAATAACACTTAGAGCCTTCAGGGGTACTGTGCAATATGTATGTAAGTACTCACTGATCAATATCAGTTATCTGTGACCACTCCAATGTCATCCTCAGTATTATAGCATTGTAGTAAACTGAGAACTGTGGCAATTGTACCTCCCCCATCTGTCTGCAACTAAAAAAATAGCATGCTTACAAATCTGGCCATACATCTACAGGTCGATTGTCAGATCTGGCTGGTTGGAACCAAAACCTGGTAATATCTAAGGGACAGTTTTTGGCAGCTTTCCAGCATTTCAAAGCAAATGGTCAACTGTCATTTGCTCTCATCCATTGCCAGGATTTTGTGCCAACCAGTCAGATCTGACAATTAAACTGTAGATGTATGGCCAGTGATTTGTACACTATCTCTCTCCACTTTAACACTCTCCACTTAGCAGGACCAGAGTTCAATCAAACTAATTTGAAAGGAAAACATAATATACAAAATATACGATACATATATTTTTGAACGGCATGTTCACATTTATTCTTTTGACAGATAACACTGGAATTAATTAATTTGTGAAAAATACATCTTCTTTGAAAAAGTGTACTGTAGTCTCATTTACTCCATTCCCAGGCTCTCAAACTATTTGAGAGAATAAAAAGAGAATTTATTGAAAATGCTACACAAGTTGTCAGCCTATAGCTGCTTAAGTTTGCTGGCAGAGAAAGTGTAAAAAAAATATTGTTTAGATCTTGTTACAGTATTATCTGAAATTACTTTTTTTATGCTACTAATAAACATCGAATGTGTAACCTTTTCGACAACTGGTTGGCTTACAGTATGTTATTTTTATTTATAATGGTGCTAATTACAATATCCACAGATGCTTACAATGTTAAATGCACCCCCACGCCACCCCCCCACTATAAACGTGAACCCGAGGCGAGGCGAGCGGCGGCGGTACGCGTCCTACGACTTTTTCATACCCCCACTATCCACGTCGGCGTGGAGTTGAGAATAGAATAGTGTGGCGAGCGTAGCGAGCCACCGAGCCCGAAGCGTGGCGAGCGCAGCGAGCCCCGCGAGGGGACGCGGATACCTTCACAGGTAAACGCGTCCCTTCGCGGGCTTCACAGGTATCCGCATCCCCTCGCGGGGCTCGCTGCGCTCGCCACGCTTCGGGCTCGGTGGATCGCTGCGCTCGCCACACTATTCTATTCTCAACTCCACGCCGACGTGGATAGTGGGGGTATGAAAAGGTCGTAGGACGCGTACCGCCGCCGCTCGCCACGCTTCGGGTTCACGTTTATAGTGGGGGGGTGGCGTGGGGGTGCATTTAACATTGTAAGCACCCATTTGGGTGCTTAACATTGTATAAGCACCCATTAGGGTGCTTATACAATGTTTAATCGCATCGCATCGTATGGCATTGTATGCCATGTACAATGGCATACAATTTCAAAATTGTATGCCATCGTGCACTATCGTTCGATATCGCATCGCATACCATCGTATGCGTTATGGTATGCGATGCGATGGGCGCCGCCAAAATACACAAGTACCCAGTACTTGTTGCTCTCCCTACCTCCCATCTCATACCTTGGCCATCCCTGCCATGCTCACTACTGTACCTGCTTTCAGGCCACCTTGCTTGCACCTCATGTCACCAGTCTATCTCCTCCTCTATCTAGATTGTAAGCTTAATGGAGCAGGGCCCTCTTCTCAGAGTCCTCTTCTTTTGCACTTCTATTAAAACTTGATCTCCTCAGTGACTGTCTATGCTTGGTTACTCTATTCCAATGGCATCCCAGCCCTAGTAGTAGAAAACTTACTGTAATTGTTTCTTTACATCTTAGCTGTATTATGTACTGAGAATGGTGGTGCTAATTGGTACTTGTGCTCTTTTTAGTTTTCAGTTGCTGTAATGTTGAGGGCTGCACAGGTATCTGCGTGCGCTCGCCACGCTTCGGGCTCGGTGGCTCGCTGTGCTCGCCACACACTCTATTCTCAACTCCACGCCGACGTGGATAGTGGGGGTATGAAAAGGTCATAGGACGCTTACTGCCGCCCCTCGCGGGCTCTCTGCGCTCGCCACGCTTCGGGTTCACGTTTATAGTGGGGGGTGGCGTGGGGGTGCATTTAACATTGTAAGCACCCATTAGGGTGCTAATACAATTTTTATTCGCATCGCATTGTATGGCATTGTATGCCATACACAATGTCATACAATTTTAAAATTGTATGACATTGTACAACATCGCGATATCGCATCGCATCCCATCGCATGCCTTTTGGTATGCGATGCGATGGGCGCCGCTATAATACACAAGTACCTCAGTTGTTATTATAAGCTCATTTTAATGGACGTTCTATTATGTCAGACGGAATCAAAGGGAAAACGTCGGTGTTGGATAGTCCATATATTGTAAAGTAAATTAGAAACAGCAAACCAGTTCTTAAGTCTCAAGTGTCTGAGTGCATCCAAAGTGGTTTTTGTTTATGTATTGGATATTATACAGCTGTAAAGATTTTGGATTCTTAGAACCTGGTATTTTAGAAGCCAAGGGAGAAGCGTAAAGTAGGCTGCTTGCGATCTTTTGACTTCATGTGCACTTTGTCATGCTGCTGTATCTCTTGAAGAAGGTCTCATGAACACTGAAACATCAAGACTATTTTAATAGATAAATAAGGATTCAACTTTTAGTACTTTAAATATATATCCTAGTGAGTGCCCCTCTTTTCTGGTAAATTTATAGAGATTGCAGAAAATTTAAATCCCTTTATGATGGGCTGAAAGCTTTAATATGTTCATTAAAATATAATATCTTTGTTTTTTTGATGCATCACACAGATTTGGAGCAGATTGTTTGTAAGCGACGATAGACAAAAGTCTTACTACTTTGTATATGACATTAATATTGCAATGCAACTAGCAACATGTACAATATTGAACAATATGTGTAAATATGGGCATATTATTTTTCTATTTTGCATACACACATATACATATAAGCCTGACGATAATACTTAAGTGTATTGAAACGTTGCTGTGTCTGCGTTGTCTGCAATAAATTCTGTTAAAAAATTGGCTGGAGTGCTGCATGTCTGTGGGATTATAAATTGCTGGAATGCTGTGTGGGCACCCGCCGAAGGAATCGATTTAAGAGGCTGTGCTGTGTCTATATATATACAGATGGAGCTGGCCTCTTCTATCCCCGGCGCTCTCACCAGATCCCTTGCGCTGGCGGCGCTGGCGATAGAGACTGGGACGCGCGTGCGTCTCACGTGAATGCACGTCCCAAAATCGCAGTGACTGGGCAGCGGCTCCCAGCCCGTCTCCACTTCGGGGAGATGTTGGCCAGTTCAGGGGGGTGTCGGGCGGGGAGGGGGACTGGTGGAGACGGCGGGGGAGGCATCGTGACCACCGCCGAGCTCCGTTGTCATGGGCCGCGCAGGCGTCTCGTGCGCGCGCGCCCCTTGACGGGAGCCGGCCGCCGGCGTGGATGGCGGTTGAAACGCCATCTGTATATATATATATATATATATATACGCCATCTGTATATATATATATAATCTGTATATATATATATATATATATATATATATATATATATATATATATATATATATTAGAGATGTGCGGCGGCCACTTTTTCGGGTTTTGGTTTTGGTTTTGGATCTGGATCTCCCTTCGTGTTTTGGATCTGGATTGGTTTTGGCAAAACCACCCTTGCGGGTTTTGGTTTTGGTTTTGGATCTGGATTTATTTGGAAAAATGCTAAAAATTGCTAAAATAATAGTTTTCAGGCCTGTTTTTGCCCCTAAAGTGTTATTAAGCTCAATAACATTAGTTTCCACTCATTTCTAGACAATTTTGATCACTTCACAGCTCACAAAATCGTTTTCATTTACTGTAGTAGGGCCATAAGGTTATCCCGATGTAGCTGGATGACTAAGCTAGGCGACAGCAGTGGGCATCACATACATGTGGACCTTACACTTCCAACCTGGCACATGTCGGAAGCAGAGCAGCACTACAGGGGCAGACATTGTGGCAGTTTAATAACCCCCCCCCCCCTTGTAGCTGCACTCCTCTTTTAGAACCTCCACACCATTAGCAAGAGAAGAGAACATTTGATTAGTTTAATATCTAACAAGACCCCTATCTGGCGTGAGGTCACGTGGTTTGTGAAGATACCTCCTTATCAAACTTGATCAGACAGGCTAGGCGTACGTTTTCCATTTCCTCCCTCACCACTTCACCACATTACATGTGTTCCTCCCGAAGGCACGCACTTGGTCTAGTACACTGACCATCAGCAGCTGTTGGGACTACTTCTTCCCAAACATTTATCAATCCATCCATACTATCCCAAAAGGAGGATATACTCTGGATGTCACTGATGACATCTATTCTTCCCCAATAGAGAAGGACCGATCTTCGTTCAAAGCTATACTAGTAGCTGCGCTCCTCTGGTAGAAGATCCAATCAAGTACCAAAACCCCTGTTTGGCTTGATTGAGCACTCTTCCTCATGTTCAGCCAAGGAGCAGTGGGCGTTTCGTGCAGCACTTATTTAGTCTGCAAGGTAGTATCTGATTATATCAGTTTAATATCTAACAAGACCCCTATCTGGCGTGAGGTCACGTGGTTTCTGAACGCTGGGAGCATTACCAGTTGCCTCCTCATCCATCACCTAATGGGTGGAGGGGGGTGGGGTAATTGGTGGCAGGGGTGGGGTAATTGGTGGCCTCCACCTCTTTAGGACCCCAGGTTAGGAGATCCCTATATAGGTCTACCCTTATAGACCGCTATCTATGTAGTAGGGTCAATTAGTCTGCTACATCTGTCACCCAATTCACCGCTAAGGTTAATTTGTTTGAGCTGGCTGGCTAGGTGTGTTTTCCCTTACCTCCCTCACCACTTCACCAAATCACGTGTGTTCCTCCCGAAGCCACGCACTCGGTCTAGGAATGAATAAGACCATGGATGTCCCTGAGGACATGTTTTCATCCATTATGGATGGGGTGGAGAGCGAATCACCCATCTCCCCACCATTCATCCATCAAAGATTTAAAAATTTATGACGCTACAAAGAGCCAACAAATGACGCAGAAAGAGGTGCAAGAAAAAAGATTTGCTGGGGCCCTGCCACCCAGCCATCCATCCATCCGGGACATCCTATCCAAAAAGAAGTACGATAGGAAGGGATAAGACCATGGATGTCCATGAGGACATATTTTCATCCATAATAGATGATGTGGAGAAAGACACCACCCATCTCCCCACCATTCATCCATCAAAGATTTAAAAATTTAGGACGCTACAAAGAGCCAACAAATGACGCAGAAAGAGGTGCAAGAAAAAGATTTGCTGGGGCCCTGCCACCCAGCCATCCATCCATCCGGGACATCCTATCCAAAAAGAAGTACGATAGGAAGGGATAAGACCATGGATGTCCATGAGGACATATTTTCATCCATAATAGATGATGTGGAGAAAGACACCACCCATCTCCCCACCATTCATCCATCAAAGATTTAAAAATTTAGGACGCTACAAAGAGCCAACAAATGACGCAGAAAGAGGTGCAAGAAAAAGATTTGCTGGGGCCCTGCCACCCAGCCATCCATCCATCACATCCCATCCAAAAAGTATGATAGGAAGGGATAAGACCATGGATGTCCATGAGGACATATTTTCATCCATAATGGATGATGTGGAGAGAGAAACCACCCACCTCCCCACCATTCATCCATCAAAGATTTAAAAATTTAGGACGCTACAAAGAGCCAACAAATGACGCAGAAAGAGGTGCAAGAAAAAGATTTGCTGGGGCCCTGCCACCCACCCAGCCATCCATCCATCCGGGACATCCTATCCAAAAAGAAGTACGATAGGAAGGGATAAGAACATGGATGTCCATGAGGACATATTTTCATCCATAATAGATGATGTGGAGAAAGACACCACCCATCTCCCCACCATTCATCCATCAAAGATTTAAAAATTTAGGACGCTACAAAGAGCCAACAAATGACGCAGAAAGAGGTGCAAGAAAAAGATTTGCTGGGGCCCTGCCACCCAGCCATCCATCCGGGACATCCCATCCAAAAAAGAAGTACGATAGGAATGGATGAGACCATGGATGTCCATGAGGACATATTTTCATCCATAATAGATGATGTGGAGAGAGAAATCACCCATCTCCCCAACATTCATCCACCAAAGAGGTAAAAAAATTAGGACGCTACAACAGCCAACAAAACGACGCAGAAAGAGGTGCAAGATGACATTGTCCTTGGGCCCTCCCACCCACCCTTATGTAGTATACAGGACATGCACAGTTTAACAAACCAATCATTTCAGCAACAGGGACTTCAGCGGCAGGGACTGTCAACTGTGGCTGAAATGATTGGTTTGTTTGGGCCCCCACGAAAAATAAATGGCAATGGCCATTGCACAAACTGGCTTTACAAGATGTCATCCTCAGCATCAGATTCCTCAGCCTCATCCTCTTCTTCACACACAATTAATTCGTCGTCGCTGGAATCAACCAATACAGGAGGACTGTGTGTATTAGGAGGACATAAGTGCTGGTGAAGGAGGTCAAGTTCGTGGAATTTGAAATTCATTTTTATGAACATCATCTTCTCCACGTTTTGGGGAAGTAACCTCCTACGCTGATCGCTTACAAGGTTCCCAGCTGCGCTGAAGACTCTCTCAGAATATACACTGGAGGGTGGACAACTTAAGTAAAGCAAAGCCAGTTTGTGCAAAGGACGCCACATTGCCTTCTTTTCTTGCCAATAATGGAATGGACAATCTGACATACCTATATCGATGCTATCGGCAAAGTAGTCATCCACCATTCTTTCAATTGTGATAGCATCATAGTCAGTAGCAGTCGACATGTCCATTATGCTAGGAAGCTCCTTCAGTCCGGACCAGATGTCAAATATATTTCCGGACTGAATAGCAGTGGGTCTCCTAGGAAAATTTAGCTTTTTCCTCGCAACCCCAGTGGTAGAAATTGAAGGAGAAGTTGTGTGCCTGCCACTTTCCGCTTCAGCTGACAAATTTTGGAGCAAGAGGTCTTTGCACCTCTGCAGATTTGTTCCCATTGGTAACAAAGACACAATGTAAGACTTAAACCTAGGATCCAGTATTGTCGCCAAAATATAATGATCTAATTGTAAGAGATCGATGACCCTTGGATCCTTGCTAAGTGAACTAATAGCGTGATCCACTAGTCCTACATATTTTGCAGATTCACTGTGCTTCAACTCCTCCTTCAATTTCGCCAACTGCTTTTGCAAAAGGCCTATCAAGGGAATGACCTGGCTCAAGCTGGCAGTGTCAGAACTAACTTCGCGTGTAGCAGCCTCAAAGGGCTGCAGGATCTTGCACACCACGGAAATTATTCTCCACTGAGCTTGACTCAGGTGCATTCCCGTTCCTCTCCCTATGTCATAGGTCGAGGTGTAGATTTGGATGGCCTTTTGCTGCTCCTCCATCCGCTGAAGCATATAGAGGGTGGAATTCCACCTCGTGACCACCTCTTGCTTCAGCTGATGGCAGGGCAAATTTAGCTTTTCTTGCAAGTCTTGCAATCTCCTGCACGCACTTGCAGAATGGCGAAAATGTCCACAAATTTTCCGAACAACGGACAACATCTCTTGAACACCCCTGTCCTTTTTCAAGAAATGGTGCACCACCAAATTTACTGTGTGAGCAAAACATGGGACATGTTGGAATTCGCCCACATGTAATGCACTCACAATATTGGTGGCATTGTCGGATACCACAAATCCCGAGGAGAGTCCAAGTGGGGTAAGCCATTGCGCAATGACTTCCCGTAGTTTTTCTAGGAGGTTTTCCGCTGTGTGCCTTTTACTGAAACCAGTGATACACAGTGTAGCCTGCCTCTGAATAGCAATGGGAGATGATGTTGCTGTTGCTGCTGCTGCTGTTGGTGCTGCTGCTGAAGGCAATACATCCACCCAGTGAGCAGTCACAGACATGTAGTCTTTTGTTTGCCCTGTTCCGCTTGTCCACATATCCGTGGTTAAGTGGACAGTGGGTACAGAGGCATTTTTAAGGACAGTAACAACGCTTTTTTTAATGTCCGTGTACAGCCTGGGTATTGCCTTCCTGGAGAAGTGGAACCTAGATGGAATTTGGTAACGGGGACACAGGATCTCTAGCAACTGGGTAAAACCCACAGAATTAATTGCGGATACTGGACGCACGTCTATTACCAACATAGTTGTTATGGCGTCAGTTATACGCTGTGCAATGGGGTGACTGCTGGCATACTTCATCCCCCTTTCAAAGGATTGACTTACAGTCAGTTGTTTGGCTAAGTGATCAGGACTAGCATTCCTGGTCCCTTTCCTTGCAGCAGCAGCAGCACCAGCAGCAGCAGCAGAAGCAACAGGTGTACCTGATAAGGATGCTTCTGAGGAATCCAGGATAGGAGAGGATTCAGTCAGGATCATGACATTGGGTGCAGGACTACTTCCCAATCCCATAATCTCTGAGGATGGGGATGATGCAGTTGTTTGAGGAGATTGCAGGACCTTGGATTTAACAGAGAAAGGGGAGCAGGACGGTGACGCTGGGCGGGCTGCTACATGTTTGTTCACAGTTTCTTTTGACAAAAACTTCTGATGGATGCGCTGCAAATGCCGTAACAGTGAGGAGGTCCCAAGGTGCTGCACGTCCTTACCTCTACTTACAATAGCTTTGCAAACGCTACACACGGCTTGACAGTTGTTGGATTTTTTGGTCTTTTGCCCTGGCATGACAATGGGCTTTTCCACACCCCGGACAACAACTGTCTCCGTCGGTGCCTTAAAACAAACAACATCATCCCCAACATCGTCATCATCCGCATCCCTCTGTGTGCCAGCTTCACCAACAGAATCCACATCCAATTCCTCAGAAGCATCCTCAATAACCAGGTCAAAATCTTGACTGGGGATGCTCTTGCACACACTTGCAGATGGCATGCAAATGGTGGAATGAACCTCCTCTTCACAAACAGTATTTGAAAGGTCCGGCTCACATATGGCATCCACGGACACACTTAGACTCTCCTCTGGGATTTGTGACATTTGTGAACTCGCCTTTGTCTTAAAAACTTTCATTCTTTTTTTTGTAGTAGCAGAAGGGCTACCATCATTCTTCTGAGACGCTGTACCATCAGTCAGAAACAAAGGCCAAGGCCGTAGCCTTTCCTTCCCACTGCGTGTGGTGAACGGCATGTTGCCAATTTTATTTTTCTCCGCACGTGACTTAATTTTTTTTTTATGGACCATTGTAAAATTTGATTTCTGCTTTGCTTTTACATGGCCTCTAGGCCTTTGACCATCGGCCTTGCCATCATGAATCTGACTGGTGGTAGCAGCTTCAGAAGTTCTATCAGGTTGCTGATCTCCCACTATTTCCTCCTCCATCATCCTCCCCCCCAAAAAAATTTTTAATACTTTTATTTATTTTTCTGATTTTTTACACTGGACACAGCCTGTGACACTGGACACTGCCCCTGGTCACTGGACACTGCAGCACGACACAGCCCGTTACACTGGATATATGTCGTCACACTGGACACAGGATATATGTCGTCACACTGGACACAGGATATATGTCGTCACACTGGACACTGGATATATGTCGTCACACTGGACACTGGATATATGTCGTCACACTGGACACAGGATATATGTCGTCACACTGGACAATGGATATATGTCGTCACACTGGACACAGGATATATGTCGTCACACTGGACACAGGATATATGTCGTCACACTGGACACAGGATATATGTCGTCACACTGGACACAGGATATATGTCGTCACACTGGACACTGGATATATGTCGTCACACTGGACACAGGATATATGTCGTCACACTGGACAATGGATATATGTCACGCTGGACACAGGATATATGTCGTCATACTGGACACAGGATATATGTCGTCACACTGGACACAGGATATATGTCGTCACACTGGACACAGGATATATGTCGTCACACTGGACAATGGATATATGTCGTCACAGTGGACACAGGATATATGTCGTCACACTGGACACAGGATATGTCGTCAGTCGTCACACAGGACAGGACACAGGATATATGTCGTGAGTGACTTGTGACACTGGATAAGATATAGGCCGTCACACTGGACACAGCCCCTTGTATTAATGCTGCCCCTGTACACAGTGTACTACTCAGCAGCACTGCAGCACCTGCGTGTGAGCACTGCAGCACGACACAGGATATATGTCGTCACACTGGACACAGGATATATGTCGTCACACTGGACACTGGATATATGTCGTCACACTGGACAATGGATATATGTCACGCTGGACACAGGATATATGTCGTCACACTGGACACAGGATATATGTCGTCACACTAGACACAGGATATATGTCGTCACACTGGACACAGGATATATGTCGTCACACTGGACACAGGATATATGTCGTCACACTGGACACTGGATATATGTCGTCACACTGGACACAGGATATATGTCGTCACACTGGACAATGGATATATGTCACGCTGGACACAGGATATATGTCGTCACACTGGACACAGGATATATGTCGTCACACTGGACACAGGATATATGTCGTCACACTGGACACAGGATATATGTCGTCACACTGGACACAGGATATATGTCGTCACACTGGACACTGGATATATGTCGTCACACTGGACACAGGATATATGTCGTCACACTGGACAATGGATATATGTCACGCTGGACACAGGATATATGTCGTCACACTGGACACAGGATATATGTCGTCACACTGGACACAGGATATATGTCGTCACACTGGACACAGGATATATGTCGTCACACTGGACACTGGATATATGTCGTCACACTGGACACAGGATATATGTCATCACACTGGACACAGGATATATGTCGTCACACTGGACACTGGATATATGTCGTCACACTGGACACTGGATATATGTCGTCACACTGGACAATGGATATATGTCACGCTGGACACAGGATATATGTCGTCACACTGGACACAGGATATATGTCGTCACACTGGACACAGGATATATGTCGTCACACTGGACAATGGATATATGTCGTCACAGTGGACACAGGATATATGTCGTCACACTGGACACAGGATATGTCGTCAGTCGTCACACAGGACAGGACACAGGATATATGTCGTGAGTGACTTGTGACACTTGACAATGGATAAGATATAGGCCGTCACACTGGACACAGCCCCTTGTATTAATGCTGCCCCTGTACACAGTGTACTACTCAGCAGCACTGCAGCCCCTGTGTGTGAGCACTGCAGCACTGAGTTAGTTAGTTAAATCACAAAAAAAACAAAGGGTTCAGGGCTAAACACAGGGCTTAGGGCTAAATAAATCACATCAGGGCACGGGCCACAGGACAGCCCCTGGACAGTGGACACTGCAGCCCCTGCGTGTGAGCACTGCAGCACGACACAGGATATATGTCTTCACACTGGACACAGGATATATGTCGTCACACTGGACACAGGATATGTCGTCAGTCGTCACACAGGACAGGACACAGGATATATGTCGTGAGTGACTTGTGACACTGGATAAGATATAGGCCGTCACACTGGACACGGCCCCTTGTATTAATGCTGCCCCTGTACACAGTGTACTACTCAGCAGCACTGCAGCCCCTGCGTGTGAGCACTGCAGCACGACACAGGATATATGTGGTCACACTGGACACAGGATATGTCGTCAGTCGTCACACAGGACAGGACACAGGATATATGTCGTGAGTGACTTGTGACACTCGACAATGGATAAGATATAGGCCGTCACACTGGACACAGCCCCTTCTATTAATGCTGCCCCTGTACACAGTGTACTACTCAGCAGCACTGCAGCCCCTGTGTGTGAGCACTGCAGCACTGAGTTAGTTAAATCACAAAAAAAAACACAGGGTTCAGGGCTAAATAAAATAAATCACAACACAGGGCTTAGGGCTAAATAAATCACATCAGGGCACGGGCCACAGGACAGCCCCTGGACAGTGGACACTGCAGCCCCTGCGTGTGAGCACTGCAGCACCTAGTTAGTTAAATCACACTACAGGGCTCAGGCCACAAGTCTACAACACAGGGCAGTGAGGGCAGGTCACGGAGCACAGCACAGCCTGGAGCACATGGCACGGAGCACAGCACAGGGCAGTGAGGGCAGGTCACGGAGCACAGCACTGAGCACATGGCACGGAGCACAGCACAGGGCAGTGAGGGCACAGGTCAGGTCACGGAGCACATGGCACAGAGCACAGCACGGAGCACACGGAGCTTCCCAACCACCCTCTTCCCTCTCCAAGATTGGAGTGAAGATGGCGGGCGCGCGTGCGTCTTTTATAAGATCCCGCTCCCGCGAGAATCCGACAGCGCGATGATGACGTTCGGCCTCGTTATTGGTCCGGAATTCAGGCGGGAACACCCGAGCCGGCTCGGATCTGGCCCGGATCCCCGATATTCGGATCTGTCGGATCTCGGGGATCCGGACCCGCTCATCTCTAATATATATATAGAAGAGAGAATGAGTATTAAATGATTAAATGCTCTCTGTATTGTTATAAAGATGTATACACTAGTATTGTAAATTATTTTATTGCCTTGCTCACTGTAATGTATATTGATTATAATATAGCACTTTAATGGGGGGTATTCAATCTTGCCCATTATTTCCGCTAGGGGAGATAGCTGCCACCGCCTATTCAATGCTGAAGCTTTTGAACTTTAAAACAAGTCGGATCTGTTTTTGCAGATACGGCTGCAGATTGTCGAATTTACAGCTTTTTTTCAACAATCATTTACAGTTTCCTCCGACACGCCCACTTTCCGACACTCATCAACTGGAACATTGAATTCTGGCTGGCGAGTTTCAGTCAAGCATGGCGGAAACGGGATAGAATTCCGACGATCGGGATGTTCTGACAGTCAGACTCCGGAATTGAATACCTCCCTATATTGTATCAAAATCAGTCAAATGCAATCTTTATGACATAGATGTCACTAGAATGATCTCTCTAACATATTATTTATAAAGATATTTTTTAACCAAAGTCTGCAATATGCTATCTGTATTGTCTTTACTCAAATGCTCATTGTATTAATGCTCTCTGTATTGTATAATAGTGTATTCTTGCACAAAAGTATCTACAGTGCTCTCTGTATGGTAAATAAGTTACCAGAATGCTCTATGTATAAGTTCAAATATATATAAGGTATGATATGCAAAGAAAAAATAAAAAGGCAATCTTACAGTACCATCTCTCATAAATTACCCTAAGAACAAAATTGTATAGAGTCAAATAGAATTTTTCCAGAATTAAATAACCTTACGTTAGCTACAAAGCATTCACATTAGAATTTTTGGTACTTATGAGTTATCTGGGCGCCCGATTTTTTGATTGTATGCCTTAAGTTAAGGCATACAATCAGATGCGATGCGATGCGATATCGCATCGCATTGCATCGCATCTCATGCGACCATCGGATGCGATGACCCGATTTTTCCATAGGAATCAATGTTAAAATGGACAGAGTCCATTTTAACATGGAATTCAATGGGAAAAAGGGGTCCTCTTCATACCCCTACTATCCAAGTGGGCATGGAGTTGGATATAAACCTGTGGCGAGCGTAGCGAGCCACCGAGCCCGAAGCGTGGCGAGCGAAGCGAGCCCCGCGAGGGGACGGTATTCTATGTCCCCTCGCGGGGCTCGCTACGCTCGCCACGCTTCGGGCTCGGTGGCTCGCTACGCTCGCCACAGGTTTATATCCAACTCCATGCCCACTTGGATAGTAGGGGTATGAAAAGGACCCCTTTTTCCCATTGAATTCCATGTTAAAATGGACTCTGTCCATTTTAACATTGATTCCTATGGAAAAATCGGGTCATCGCATCGCATCGCATCCGATGGTCGCATGCGATGCGATGCGATGTGCCCGATCCGACCCGATTTAGAAATCGGGCGCCCGGATAACTCATAAGTACCGAATTTTTTTGTGCTTTAAGCTCTTAGGTGAATAACTAAAATAATTATGATTAAAGTAGAACTGACTGTGACCTCAACACAAAATTCTGGGTAGCTGAACATATTGAATAGAACACCTTGAAAATACATTGCTTTCTTTTTAAATCTAACTGGGTCACTCTTTCACAGTAATATGTTTAAGAGCAGCTTGAAAATGCTTTAAAATAGTACAGCTGCCTGGCTGATGTGCCAAACATGTTAAATAGGTTATCGAAAATGACACAAGGTCAGATTGTGTCAGCATAACTACCCTCCATATTTTGAGGCTCAGCCAGAAGCATTGTTAATGTTATTATCACTTAATAGAATGTTCTTTCATGTTTCATTTACATCACTTAGTTTGTCTACAATAGTTTGTCACTTTCGCCACTTTCTTTTCATTTTCATGATTTGGTACAAAACACCTGAGCGCTTCACGGATTTAATGTTCTTTTTTCTGTCAGATTCAAGCTGCAGACTAAAAGGCAACATTGTTAAATAGAAAAAGTCACTTCAACTTAGTCCATGGAACATGAAATGAAATTAGTGCATTTACATTGATGCTCAGATAATGCAAACAATAGATTTACAGTATTGCTGATTTGTGGTTTGGAAAAGAGAGTAATTATCTAACTAAATCCTATGCATAAATGATTCTCACCTATACGTGTGTACTGTTTGTTCAGATATTGATGTTGACCTTTGTACTGTAAGTTCATTGAATTATTTGTTCTAGCTGAAAATGAGAAAACTGGGTGGAATTACAGGTCATTCCTTCATCATAATCATATAATACTACAGTAGCGCAAATTGTATAAAGTAGGTCAGTACATACAGTAGCAAAAGATAAAAAGAGAGAAAGTGAGGAGGGCACTGATGATCATGGAAAAGGAAGGTACTGATATACATACAGTTGTAGGATTTTAGTAGTTTGGACAGATCAGAAGAACATTGTTTGTTCTTTAAAGAAAGTTTTGCTTCAAACCAGAAAACATGTGTGAATCATTTTGCAGAAACAAATCTATAGCAGCAGTGAGTTTTCTGTTAGGCACATGCCTACGGGCTGCACTTGTTTGGGGGCAGCACTTGGATGTTTTCATACTGTCATCTCGAAATGTACCAGTAAATGCAAAATATATCCAGTGTACTGTACTATACAGTATGTCATCTTGAATGGATTGTATATAGTAGGACATGCACATACTGTATTGCCCGTGAAAGGTTAGTAGATATGTATAAATAATAATAAAAAAAAAACATAATTACTGCCTTTATTATTTGTTTAAATAGGATATCTTCAAATAAGTGCTTATAACCAATTAATTAAAATAGTAAAATTAGGCACAGTGGAGTGGGGGTAAACTCGGCCCTAAATCCACCCATGATCTTTGCACAATGTCTTTAATGGTCCTGTAAAATCTGAAAATGAATGCTAGAGCTAAAATAGTCATAGTTCATTGGCTTACCTGTTGTCAAGCTTTAGCAATGTTCCCCAAGCACCTCCCTTCCTCTTACATCCAAAGCCAGAAACCAGTATGTATTAAGTTGTGGGGAGGGGGGACAGAAGCAATTCACAACCATTCCCGCTCCTCTCTTACACTAATGTGAATTGTCGAAGTGAACAGTTTTAAAATGAATCCAGAACTTAGTACACAGAGTAAAGACAAAAATCAATAGATAACAGGACTCAATAGCATGAAAGGGTGGCAGCGGGCTGGGGGAGGTGCTTTGATACAGGCTTAAATGAATTAGTGCTAATGAGTGATCATGGGGGAGGTGCAGAAACCTGCATTGAGTTGCAAACTCTAGTGTACAGTTATGGTAACACTGATTCTGTGGTTAAGAGTTCATTCATTGTTGACTGTATCATGGATTGTGGTATCTATAGCAGTTGCTTGGATGTCTAATTCTTTAATAATCTGCAGTTTATCAGCATATTTAGATTAACACATAAGTCTATACGATCCTTATGAAACACTGATCCACCAATAACGGTATAAGGGTGACTTCTCCAATTTATCTCTCTAGAAGGTTTGATACAACTTTCCCAAAATATACATAAATGCTGTCTGCCAGGTATTTGTGGGGACATGGAGTGTGGGTTTTCACCAGTGGTGGACCTGCATATTTGGTACCCTGAGGCTTGGACTGTTATGGGGTCTAATCAAAAACAAATAATCACCTCACCTCATTTAAATAATTATCTTACAGAAACACCACTTTTTTAATCACCTCTCCTCTTCAAGAAACACCTGACAGTATACACTGTTCTCATAGGCGCCGAAACCGTGGGTGCTCCAGGGCCCGAGCACCCACGGAAAGTGAGGAGCACCCACAGGCCACGGCAGCAGGGTCCCAGCAGCGGATATGCTTTCATCAGTGGGGGTCCCTGCGGGGGATGGGAACTAGTAGCGGTATTAATACAGCTGCTAGTACCCATCTTCTGCAGGGAGCCTGCTGCTGATGGCATATCCACTGCTAGGATCCCCACCGGCGAGCAGCGGGTGAACCCGGGGGGGAGGGGGGGTCTGTGCTCCTAAGATGGGCCCTCTAAGACTCTGTCACTCCTGGCTGGAATGTCCTAAACAGAAGCTCTACAGGCTGTCAGGAACAACAGTATAAGATTGATACATGTTTCACACTATTTACAGCACAAATCACAGAGCTGGACTACAACTACCAGCAGTTCCCATGGTTCTAAGCAACACGCATCAAAGCTGTGCTATAGTAGAAGCCTGGTTATAATGGTGTCATCAGAGATGAGATATAACCGTACAGTACTGAACATAAACACAAGTGGTGAAAATCTAATCTTTGGTGTTAAAAGTAAAATTAGGATAAGTGATTACTCTCACTACAATAACCTTATTTTGATACGTAATACAAACTTTAAAAAAAACCAGAAATTGATTTTGTTGAAAATTCACTCCTTCAAAAAAGGTTGCTTCAAGGCCCCTTCAGGATATTGTATTTATATATGTGCATGGTTGGCTTCAAGTCTATACTTCTAATGAATAATTTAAAATAATAATTATATAAAATGATAATCAATAAACCAATGATATTGTTCTTGTTATATTCCTAATTATTACCCCTTATAATTTAATTACTTTATAATTTTAGAATATTCTGTATTGTCCAATAACTAGGGGCCTTATTCTGGTCGGTGCGGATGGAACCGAATATGCGGGCAGGACCGTGCGTCCTAAACCCCGCCTTTCGTACGGATCGCTCACTCCATCCGAATGCGGTAAGCCGCTGACCGCACGGAGCACGAGTGGATTTCTCACGTATACACCTCCTCCATCTCTTGGAACCTCCCCCATCATTCGATGGTCGCAGACCATCGAATGCAGGACCGAGTGGTCCGCCAGCTCCGGCAACCTCAGACCACATGGGCATTTCTCCGTGCAAAAGCAGGGATCTGGGCGGGCAGCTGACATCCGGCAATGTCATATGTCCGCCCCCTACACGTGCGTCACGGCCGCATTACCATACGTACGCCTAGCGTTTTCATGGGAACGCCCATGAAACGCGGGGTGTAAACATATGGTAATGAGCCCAAACAGCCCTTCACGCCCCTCTCCACCCCCTGTTCGTAGTGTACACATTTCATGCGGAATTTGGACGTGCGTTCCGTTCGCACATGCGCAGAGACGCCTCTGCACATGCTCAGACACAGAGGCGTAACTACACCGTTGTGGGCCCCATAGCAAAATTTTGAAAGGGCCCCCCCAGCACTTCACCCAAATGAGAACGGTGGGGGTGGGGGGGGGGGGGGTTAGAGTAAAAGTAGCAAAGGGGGATGGGTATGATACAGTACAAGGTATATTAGGTATAAGCAAAAGCAGGGCAAAAGGGGCAGGACAATAGAGACAGGATTGGACATAAGCTCAAGACAATAGGGACAGGACAATAGGGACAGGACAATAGAGACAGGACAGGACATTATTATATTTATAAGCAAAGAACAGTAGGGACAGTACAGGACAATAGGGATGACAAGGGATAGGAGAGGACAATAGAGATAGGAGGGGACATTAGGAACAAGCACAGGACAATAGGGACAGGACATCACTACTCACCAAGCATGCATAGAATTGATCCAGGCCTCGTTGGGATGACACTCATTCATCAGGGTGCAGACATGGATCTCCCACTGGAGGGGGGGGGGACCCCGGCAAGTACTGTTTCCCCCCATGCTTGGTCTCTCTCGCTCACTTGGGTGGAGACACAGAAGGCGCAGGCAGCCTCTACTCCCTGCTTGGTCTCCTCCGAGTCCTCACACGCGCGCGCTGCTGCTCCCCGCTGGTCTCCCCTGCTCACATGCGCTAGGTGGGCAGTGACAGGAGGCGAAGGCACCCGCTGCCCCCACTTTCTCTACTCCGTACAGCGATGGTTGGGGGGGGGGGCGGGGTCCTGGCAGGTGCTGCAGTTCCCCCGCCAGACCTCCCGCTCACATGCGCCGCTGGGTGGGCGGAGAGCCGGAGACAGCGCACAGGAGGCACAGGCAGGCAGCTACTTCTCCCCCTCACATGGGGTGGGTGGGTGTATAGACAGGAGGCGCTGGCAAATGCTGTTCCCTGCTTGTTCTCCCACCGCTAAGCGCCAGTGCAGGAAAAGGCAGGGGAGTGCTTGCTGTCCATGGGGCCCCCCCAGCCGCCGGGCCCCATATCAGCTGCACCCCCTGCACCCATGGTAGTTCCGCCACTGCTCAGACACAAAACATCGGCGGACCGACCGCATGCGGACATTACCGCACCAACCAGAATAAGGGCCTATGTTTCCCCTTTTGCAGACCTGCCTGCCCTCTACATATCTTGAATTCAATGCTTGTTTTTATATGTTGTTTAAAATTGTATGACCACTGTGGGACCATCTCTCCAGAAAAGAGTTTCATGGCACTCTCCAGTCAGTTCTTATATTGCACTATGTGGCTTTAATGTATGACTATGTACACAGCAAAGTTGCAGTGGAACACATCTATAGGTGCTTCCCAGGACTGCCATCAGAAAATGTGAGGCCCTGGGCTAATAAAATAGGAAGCCCCCCCCCCCATCACCACCTATTGTTACACAAAATGTTTTAGTTAGATATTTTGGCAGCACCCGACTCATGGATGGCGCAATAAATTTGAGTTTTAATAAAAACACCTAAATGACAATAAAACTAAATAACACATTGTCACACACCGCAAATGCCAATTTATTATTTTTTTTAAATTATTTAATAACAGTTTCTTATATAGTGCACACATATTACACAGCGCTTTACAGAGTATAGTTGAACATTTACATCAGTCCCTGCCTCATGTTCACACACACACACACACACACATTCTAGGGTTAATTTTGTTCGGAGCCAATTATCCTACCAATATATTTTTGGATTGTGGGAGGAAACCAGAGTACCCGGAGGAAACCCACGCAAGTACGGGGAGAATATACAAACTATCCACAGTTAGAGCCATGATGGGAATCAAACCCATGACCTCAGCGCTGTGAGGCAGTAATGCTAACCATTACACCATCAGTACTGCCAATTACATATTGAATCGCTCACTGTAATACCCAGTACATATTATACATCATACCATAATGCAGATTATATATTACACCCCACACCATAATGCTGATTACATATTATGCCCCTCACCATAATGCCCAATACATAGTACAGTACACCCCACACTGTAATGCCCATAACATATTATGCCCAAACCATAATGCCCATTGCATGTTACACCCTACACCATAATGGCCATTACTAAATTCCTGCAACACAGCCATCTTAGCAGCGTGCCCTATCTGTGCCCCTTCACACTGCTTGCCAATCATTGCTTTTACCTGTGAAATAGCCCATTAGTATAAATTTTGCAAATGGGTTCTGGGGATTGGTTATATAGTTTAGTGTCACTGTATGTGACAATAAAAGGTAACTAAATATCATCCACATGGATATAATCAGTGTTAACAGGTTAAATGAGGAGCTACAGTTGGAGCCCCTGCCAACTTTGTTCCTTAGGTTGTGGCTCATCATTAGCATAGTAATCCTATCACTCACTTAATCAAATTAGCAGGCTAAATGAGGAGGGCTCCATCTGTATCTAGTAAAAAAAACACAGATACAGTTTGATGGTTCAAAAATGACATTCACAGGGGTTCCAGGAACAAAGATTATAAATGTTGCTAGGTCTAAGAAATTCATCAAATAGAAGGGTAGAAAACAATACATAATGTATTATTTATCCTTCAAATGTTTACCTGCAGAGCACACTCACAAGCATTCACGGAGGAAACAAAGAAACCTGTGTGCATAACATGCACCCACCCCAGCGCTTCCGGGTAGCACTAGGCGCTCCCCTGTTGCTGCTCTGTGTCCCCTCCAGCTATCGCTATTTGAGTGTCTGACTCAGACGGTGGGCAGCATGTGACCCGCAGCCCGCTGCTGACAGGAGGCTTCAGTGTGCGGCAGTAGCAGGTGGCCCTCTGCCAAGTACTAAATACTCCGCTGGCATAGAGCAGACCAGCCCCCCCCCCCCCTCTCTTCAGAGCGACAGGGCCTGGGACAAATGTACCCCTGGCTCCCCCCTGATGGCGGCCCTGGTGCTTCCCCTTTATTTTATGCATGTAACATAAAGCTTTTATTGTGATTGTTGATTGAGCTGTGTTATTGGGTCAATATTTTCATAATTTTTATGGTAATTTAATGTCTGTTTCTATTCACCTGAACTATGGTTGTAAAGTACATATCTTGTGACCAGGTTTGGCTAGATCAAACAGGAATTATTGAAATAACTGGGTTACAGTACTTAACACCACAAATACTTGTGATGATAGATATGTCTGCAGGTGGAAGCATGTCAGAGACTGAAATCAAAGACTCAAGTGATCATTAACCAATTAACAAATGTCATGCTGTTGATAAGTGACAGATTCAAGTACAAAGAGTTTGTGACTGAACACAAATTACTTAGTCTTAGGATCATGCGGAATGTAAATGTTGGGACTGTTATTATAGGTCATCAAGGCTACATTATTATACTTATTAAATTTGGGAAAAGCACATAAACTTCAAAATTGGTCTAAAAACAGAAACAGAAATTGACGAGATGAGAAATGTCTTTACCATTGTGCCACTGGAACTTTAATGTATGCAAGCATTTCCTCTAACCCACACTGTAAGCAATGCAAACTTATTTATAAGCAATCCAATAAAAGAACAGTGGACTGCCATCAAACACACACATTAGGAGAACAAGTTCCTTAAATCGAAAGTTTAAGAAAACAAAGCTACAAGAATTTGATGCCATTTCAAGATCCGATGATGATATGTGGTCCTACATCCGATGTCTATTTGCTATAGCAGCTGTGCAAGAAGAAAACAGCCAACATTTGTCTTATCTACGATTGAGGTGGCATACATGACTCTTACAGAAACAGCCAAAGATGTACAGTATTATAACGGTAAAAAAAAGAAGGTACTTGTTTCCTAGCACGGCCACACCGATTTACATCGGGGTGGTCGTGTCGGAAAAATCGGGTCGATCGCATCGCATGCGATTTGGTCGCATGCGATGCGATCGACGCGACCGACCCGATTTTCAACCCGATTTTTTGATTGAATGAAATGTAAATCGGGTCCCTGGGACCCGATTTTACATTGGATTCAATGTAAAATATTGCCTACACCCCCAAATTTAACGACGTAAACCCCACCCCACGATAGACGCCAACCCGAAGCGTGGCGAGCGCAGCGAGCCCTCGAGGGGCGGCGGTGCGCGTCCTCCGACCTTTTCATTCCCCTACTATCCACGTCGGCGTGGAGTTGAGAATAGAATAGTGTGGCGAGCGCAGCGAGCCACCGAGCCCGAAGCGGGGTGAGCGCAGCGAGCCCCGCGAGGGGACGCGTATACCTGTGAAGTTATACGCGTGCGCTCGCCCCGCTTCGGGCTCGGTGGCTCGCTGCGCTCGCCACACTATTCTATTCTCAACTCCACGCCGACGTGGATAGTAGGGGAATGAAAAGGTCGGAGGACGCGCACCGCCGCCCCTCGCGGGCTCGCTGCGCTCGCCACGCTTCGGGTTGGCGTCTATCGTGGGGTGACGACGGGGACATCTATAATGTGAAATGGGTCATTTTGGCCCATTTCACATTTTTCACATTTTTTTAAAGGTGAGATGGACTTAATCAAGTCCATCTCATCTTGTGCCATTATAATGGCACAAGACCGACGCGATCCTTACGATTTCAATGTTAAAAAATATTTTAACATTGAAGCCAATGGGGAAATCGGGGGCATCGCGTCGGTCGCGTCGGGACCAATGTTAATGGTCCCGACCGACGCGATGCCCCCGATATTGTACCTTTGCCGGCAAAATGGACCTGATTTCAAAGGAAATCGGGTCCATCGTGTGGATCGTGTACCTTAACTTAAAGGTACACGATCCACAAGATTGTGGCCGTGCTAGGAAACAAGTACCAAAAAGAAGATGGGGGTTATTGAGAGCTGATCAATGTTGTTTGAAATTGCAAGCCAAAACGATGATCGAACAGGCCAATAAGCCACCAAAATCACTGATTGCTTTTTTTGCAATCCCCTCGCAACTTGACTGACAGGAAGCAAATAGTTGGGCACACTTGTGCAGACTGGGATATCTTTAGATGGTGAGTGAGTTACATATGGATTTGCAGCTGGCTACTGATCACATATGCAGGGTGTGAGCGGGCACGGCAAACTGCCATGTGGACCTTTTGACTGTTGACCTAACCAATGTGGACCTAATGACCCTGTCGACCTTATGACCCTGTCTACCTAACCCATGTCGACATAGACTCATGTTGACCTTCCTGCTTGTCGACCTAGACACATGTCGACCGAAATGCGTGTCGACCTAATGAATGTCTAACAACATGCTGGTGACCAACTGATCCACACCCCTACTGTACACATATAAATATATACACACACACACAAACACACACACACACACACACACACACATACACACACACACACACAAATAAATATACACTTATACTGTATACTGTAAGTCAGGCATTGTCAATCTGGTGCCTCCAGCTGTTGTGAAACTACACATCCCAGGATGCCCTGCTACAGTTTTGCTTTTAACGAATACTAAAATTGTGTCAGGGCATGCTGGGACTTGTTTGTTTACAACAGCTGGAGAGCCACGGGTTAACCAAGCCTACAGTAAATGCTTTTTTAAAGGAGTTAATTATCTATGCAGTAGGTATACTATATTTTCTGTGGTACTATGTTGCATAAAGAATAACGTAATGACTGCCATAGGAAAGGAGTGAAACAGGGGAGGGCAGAGTTAGCTGGGATAATAGGGACAGGGAAGGAGGAGTCTTCCTCTTTTCCCTGTGGAATTTCCCACCCTACCCGCCCTATTACGATTTAGTAAGGGGGTGATAAAGGGGGGGCTGTAAACGCGTTGGCTGAAAGGCGGGAAAGAACGGCAGACTTAATTGATTTAGGTCTTCAGTAAGCGATGTTGATACATCATATCGGTTGTTTTCGGTGCGCTCACCTTCATTGACTATAGGCCTGCGCTAGATCACCCGCTCGGGGGACAGCGAGACCACCCGCTCGGGTTGGCAGTCAATGGAGTAGGTGGAGCCATACCGCTTGTGTAGGGAATACGTCATTACATACGTCAGTCGTGGGGTGGAGCTTAGATCACTAGCCGTTCTTTCTGGGCCACCATTTAATTAAGGAA
The DNA here is from genome assembly GCF_055691185.1 of Crinia signifera. Lineage (NCBI taxonomy): Eukaryota > Metazoa > Chordata > Amphibia > Anura > Myobatrachidae > Crinia > Crinia signifera. The sequence continues at coordinate 290,071,870 of NC_139218.1, forward strand.
TTCTAATACAAGCAATTAGCTTAAAGTGTTTTAAATAAATTCAGCTAACAATTTCTGCCAAACCCAAGTCTCCGAGTCGTTATTTCAGGTTTATATAAGTAAGTGTTGAAATGAAAAATGTATACATGCACAAGGTCACACATCAGATGCTAGGATGTTTAAAGAAAAGGTCTACTGCCACTTCCACTTATCACGTACTGAATGCAAGAAAACACTTGGGTTAATGAGGGAAACAAAGCATGTTGAAAGAAAGGACTTCTACACCAATGTTGTTCGTGATAATTATGCAGATAACATCTTAGCATGTTCGGCATTATATACAAAAATGCTGGATGACTAGATGGTATAATTGTGACTAGAATGGCTGCTACAGGCGACTGCAATTGTTGGTGTGTGTTTATCGAGAGCTTCAGTGAACAAAACATCTCAACTTTTCATGAGCAACAGAACCTACTAATTAGACAGGCTCAACAATGAGCAGATAGAGCATTCTCTAGGACTGTGAGATTTGTTCATTAATTTGAAGTGTAGGGCAAAACAGACAAACACTTTCATATAAATTAACTTTTGTTTTCAACTTGTTACATAAAATTTGTTATACTTCATCAAAAGTTCTACAATGAGAACTCCATAGCACATTCTATTGAGAATGCCACAGCAAAAAATATCACAGTCACGATGCAGTACATAAGCTATTAATCACGCCTGACATTGCACATCTTCAGTTGGACAGAGTTGCCCACGGGTAGCAAAGTAAAATACTAATGTGGTCAAATATTTTTATGTAGCCAAATAATAAAAGGGACCTACAGATGGAGCAGGTCTTATTATTGCCACCTATGGCGATGTTTCCGACACACGCCATGGCGCATACATGTAGCGAATCGCCGTGGCGCTTCACGACGAGTGCAATATCACAGACCAACCACCAGATGTCACTTTTAAAAACCTCATTTGCGCATGCGTAAGATTTGTGCTTCAGCGCGTGCATGATGCGCAGGAATTACATGAACTTTATTATACGATGAGCACCTCTCTAATGCCGCTGGCACGAGCGTGATCCAGTCTCTTCAGCCGAGAGTGCATCATGCTGATGCGGACAGAGAGTGTCGTACATGTACTGTACGTCATGGTCGGGAGGTACTTCCCGACACATGACGTACATGAACATCATGGCTTCTAACTGTCACTGCGTCTATAGACGCAGTGACAGTTAGGAGATGTAGCCGCACAGACGCTAATGCGTAACATCAAACACCGTACTGTAGTTCTAAAGGTTGTACGACACGGACGCTATGCGTCTCAGTATACAGTACAGTATTGTTCTAAAGGCGGTCACAATATTGGAAACTTGGTCACAATATGGTTTTGCAGCATTACATTCACAGTATTGTGCGGTAAGTTACTGATGGGTAGATTTACAGTATGAAGCGGTGATAGGGGAGGAGAAGTGGAAAATGCCGTCCAATCAGCTCCTGACTGTTAAGCTACAGGCTGGGTGTAGAATCAGTCATGGTAGTATAGTAGTCATTACACTGTACAGTTCTTGGCTGTAGTGTAGTGGTTATCTGCATGGTGTTTCACGCCGAAAACCCGTGTTCGATTACGGCGTTAAACCTTTAATATTATAGTATCAAATTTTACAGTTTTAACTAAGATATAATTATTGACAATATACTGTGTGATTAAAATATAATTATTTATATATATTATATATATTTACAGTATAGTATTACATTTTACAGTATATTGTATAAGTAATGTATTACAGTATATAAAAACTACTGATAAACTACTGATAAACTACTGTACCCACTACTCAGCGGGGGGCGCACAGAATGGGACGCTGTTCCGCACAGGACGCACGGCGCATAGGACGCACGGCGCATAGGACGCACGGCGCACACGCTATTGCAGTATACTGTAGGCGCCATTATCAGTATCGCTAGTACTGTTCCTGGACCTGTTCAGTATGTCGGACACTGGCAGAGTCAGGAGGGCAAGGCCCTTTGGCAGAGGGGAGCTCCTCACCCTGGTGGCTTGGCGGGACAGGCTCCTGGTCTCTAATCGGGAGATTGTGGAGGCCTACCAGGGGGCCCGTCAAGCCATCAGGGTGAGGTTCCATAGAGACAGGCCAGTTAGGAGCCTCCAGAGGAGATGGTCCGACCTGGTCCGTCGGGACCCTCAACTGCTGTACTCCCTCAGGCAAAGTAAGTACTGTACATACCTGTACAATGTTGAGTGCTATTGTATACAGTATTTTTTTACTTGTTGCCATGGGGGATTTTACAGTATACTGTACCTGTATTTTTTTTTAATGTGCTGATTGCTGTACAACTGTTCAGGTAGATTTTACAGAACTTGCTATTAGAATTAGAATTTAGAATTAGGGGGTGTGTCATTCTCCACCTGAAGGGTGTGTCTACAGTACTTCCATACAGTACACTACTGTACTGTACATGGAGATACTGTATTGTGTGTGGGGGGGGCGCTGACCTGGACAGAGAGGTTTTTTGGACCGGGTCTGAGAGCGCCAGAGTCAGCTGTTCAGCAGTGGTATTGATACAGATTTGGGGGGAGCAGTATTAGACAGGTCCTTCTGAGCATTGTTCCGCTCTCCAACTCCAGGGCCTGGACCCCACTTCTTACATTCCCATTCCTGCAGCCACCAGACCTGGTTTCCAGCCCATGGTTGGGGTGATGTCAACATGTTAACCCCCGGAATCCATGGCAGATCATGTACTGTACAGTAAATTCTTTGCAATGAGCATGTTAATCCCTTCCAGAGTGTGCAACACCTGGAAGACCAGGTTCATCCCATGGCAACGAGCATGTTAACCCCCTAATATGCAATGAGCATTATAGTGTGTGTAGTAATGGACATTATGGAATGTGGTAAAATACTGTACATACTGTACTGTAATACAGTAGGTACAGTATTTTGGTGTACAGTATGGCATAATGTGTAGGACTAATGAGAGAGAGATGGAGATTGCTGCTACAGTACTGTGCAGTATTTCAGGGAGTCTCCTGCTGAAGAGGGAAGGCAACTACTGTATGCTGTACAGTACATGCTTGTTGCCATGGGTGATTTCCTACAGCATTGGTTTTCATGACATACTGTACAGTACTGTACAGTAAATTGTGGGCCCTTACAAACTTTTGATATGGGGCCTACAAATACTGTATCTGCAGTAATTACAGTATGCCTTACGCACTGTATTTCTTATTTTTCCAGGTATCAGCAGGATGACGCTGCGGGAGAGACAGCACCGCCACTGTAAGTACAGTACAGTATACTGTATACAGTACAGAGCGGAACATTGCATATTGACTTTCAAACATGTGGGATACTGTACAGGACCACAGCATTTCATCCCTCCTGGAATGGGTCATTTTGGCAGGTACTGTACTGTACTGTACTGTTATGTACTGCACAGTACAGTATGTACTGTAGTGTTGATACAGTACCTTAACACATTGTACTTTATAGTACAGTATGTTCGTGTTAGAGAATATACAGTACTGTACAGCACAGTAGTTTTTTTGTGTGCTTTTCCGCAGTCCCAGTGGATGTCGCAGCTCCAGAAGGCCTCCCTGCCGCCACCCAGGAGGAGAGGGCCACCTCTGCCCCCACCCAGCTGGAGGAGGAGTCTCTGAGCGCGGTTGGTAAGTATTGTACAGTATAACACCAGGGCTCTCACCATCTGTACCGGAAAAGTATTTTTGAACAGGCTCCAGCATGTACTGAGGCCCTTGTTCTTCTTCACTCTCTGACAAAATCCTTCTTGGATGGACAAACCCATGTGCACTGCAGGTGAGGCAGGTGTTACTGGACTTGCGCAGAGAGAATTACAGTATGTACTGTACAGTAGATTTGGGTGTGTCATTTTGCACTGCCTCGCCTGCTGTGCACATGGGTTTGTCCATCTACTGTGGGGAGGATTTTGTCAGAGAGTGAAGCAGAGTAAGGGCATCAGTTCCTGCTGGAGCCTGTTCAAAAATACCCCTGCTTGCACGATACAGCCTCTTTATTTTGTCCTTTTTTTTTTGACATTTGCAGCTCCAGAAAGCCTCCCTGCCGCCACCCAGGAGGAGAGGGCCACCTCTGCCCCCACCCAGCTGGAGGAGGAGTCTCTGAGCGCGGTTGGTAAGTATTGTACAGTATAACACCAGGGCTCTCACCATCTGTACCGGAAAAGTATTTTTGAACAGGCTCCAGCATGTACTGAGGCCCTTGTTCTTCTTCACTCTCTGACAAAATCCTTCTTGGATGGACAAACCCATGTGCACTGCAGGTGAGGCAGGTGTTACTGGACTTGCGCAGAGAGAATTACAGTATGTACTGTACAGTAGATTTGGGTGTGTCATTTTGCACTGCCTCGCCTGCTGTGCACATGGGTTTGTCCATCTACTGTGGGGAGGATTTTGTCAGAGAGTGAAGCAGAGTAAGGGCATCAGTCCTGCTGGAGCCTGTTCAAAAATACCCCTGCTTGCACGATACAGCCTCTTTATTTTGTCCTTTTTTTTTTTGACATTTGCAGCTCCAGAAAGCCTCCCTGCCGCCACCCAGGAGGAGAGGGCCACCTCTGCCCCCACCCAGCTGGAGGAGGAGTCTCTGAGCGCGGTTGGTAAGTATTGTACAGTATAACACCAGGGCTCTCACCATCTGTACCGGAAAAGTATTTTTGAACAGGCTCCAGCATGTACTGAGGCCCTTGTTCTTCTTCACTCTCTGACAAAATCCTTCTTGGATGGACAAACCCATGTGCACTGCAGGTGAGGCAGGTGTTACTGGACTTGCGCAGAGAGAATTACAGTATGTACTGTACAGTAGATTTGGGTGTGTCATTTTGCACTGCCTCGCCTGCTGTGCACATGGGTTTGTCCATCTACTGTGGGGAGGATTTTGTCAGAGAGTGAAGCAGAGTAAGGGCATCAGTTCCTGCTGGAGCCTGTTCAAAAATACCCCTGCTTGCACGATACAGCCTCTTTATTTTGTCCTTTTTTTTTTTGACATTTGCAGCTCCAGAAGGCCTCCCTGCCGCCACCCAGGAGGAGAGGGCCACCTCTGCCCCCACCCAGCTGGAGGAGGAGTCTCTGAGCGCGGTTGGTAAGTATTGTACAGTATAACACCAGGGCTCTCACCATCTGTACCGGAAAAGTATTTTTGAACAGGCTCCAGCATGTACTGAGGCCCTTGTTCTTCTTCACTCTCTGACAAAATCCTTCTTGGATGGACAAACCCATGTGCACTGCAGGTGAGGCAGGTGTTACTGGACTTGCGCAGAGAGAATTACAGTATGTACTGTACAGTAGATTTGGGTGTGTCATTTTGCACTGCCTCGCCTGCTGTGCACATGGGTTTGTCCATCTACTGTGGGGAGGATTTTGTCAGAGAGTGAAGCAGAGTAAGGGCATCAGTTCCTGCTGGAGCCTGTTCAAAAATACCCCTGCTTGCACGATACAGCCTCTTTATTTTGTCCTTTTTTTTTTTGACATTTGCAGCTCCAGAAAGCCTCCCTGCCGCCACCCAGGAGGAGAGGGCCACCTCTGCCCCCACCCAGCTGGAGGAGGAGTCTCTGAGCGCGGTTGGTAAGTATTGTACAGTATAACACCAGGGCTCTCACCATCTGTACCGGAAAAGTATTTTTGAACAGGCTCCAGCATGTACTGAGGCCCTTGTTCTTCTTCACTCTCTGACAAAATCCTTCTTGGATGGACAAACCCATGTGCACTGCAGGTGAGGCAGGTGTTACTGGACTTGCGCAGAGAGAATTACAGTATGTACTGTACAGTAGATTTGGGTGTGTCATTTTGCACTGCCTCGCCTGCTGTGCACATGGGTTTGTCCATCTACTGTGGGGAGGATTTTGTCAGAGAGTGAAGCAGAGTAAGGGCATCAGTTCCTGCTGGAGCCTGTTCAAAAATACCCCTGCTTGCACGATACAGCCTCTTTATTTTGTCCTTTTTTTTTTTGACATTTGCAGCTCCAGAAGGCCTCCCTGCCGCCACCCAGGAGGAGAGGGCCACCTCTGCCCCCACCCAGCTGGAGGAGGAGTCTCTGAGCGCGGTTGGTAAGTATTGTACAGTATAACACCAGGGCTCTCACCATCTGTACCGGAAAAGTATTTTTGAACAGGCTCCAGCATGTACTGAGGCCCTTGTTCTTCTTCACTCTCTGACAAAATCCTTCTTGGATGGACAAACCCATGTGCACTGCAGGTGAGGCAGGTGTTACTGGACTTGCGCAGAGAGAATTACAGTATGTACTGTACAGTAGATTTGGGTGTGTCATTTTGCACTGCCTCGCCTGCTGTGCACATGGGTTTGTCCATCTACTGTGGGGAGGATTTTGTCAGAGAGTGAAGCAGAGTAAGGGCATCAGTTCCTGCTGGAGCCTGTTCAAAAATACCCCTGCTTGCACGATACAGCCTCTTTATTTTGTCCTTTTTTTTTTTGACATTTGCAGCTCCAGAAGGCCTCCCTGCCGCCACCCAGGAGGAGAGGGCCACCTCTGCCCCCACCCAGCTGGAGGAGGAGTCTCTGAGCGCGGTTGGTAAGTATTGTACAGTATAACACCAGGGCTCTCACCATCTGTACCGGAAAAGTATTTTTGAACAGGCTCCAGCATGTACTGAGGCCCTTGTTCTTCTTCACTCTCTGACAAAATCCTTCTTGGATGGACAAACCCATGTGCACTGCAGGTGAGGCAGGTGTTACTGGACTTGCGCAGAGAGAATTACAGTATGTACTGTACAGTAGATTTGGGTGTGTCATTTTGCACTGCCTCGCCTGCTGTGCACATGGGTTTGTCCATCTACTGTGGGGAGGACTTTGTCAGAGAGTGAAGCAGAGTAAGGGCATCAGTTCCTGCTGGAGCCTGTTCAAAAATACTCCTGCTTGCACGATACAGCCTCTTTATTTTGTCCTTTTTTTTTTGACATTTGCAGCTCCAGAAGGCCTCCCTGCCGCCACCCAGGAGGAGAGGGCCACCTCTGCCCCCACCCAGCTGGAGGAGGAGTCTCTGAGCGCGGTTGGTAAGTATTGTACAGTATAACACCAGGGCTCTCACCATCTGTACCGGAAAAGTATTTTTGAACAGGCTCCAGCATGTACTGAGGCCCTTGTTCTTCTTCACTCTCTGACAAAATCCTTCTTGGATGGACAAACCCATGTGCACTGCAGGTGAGGCAGGTGTTACTGGACTTGCGCAGAGAGAATTACAGTATGTACTGTACAGTAGATTTGGGTGTGTCATTTTGCACTGCCTCGCCTGCTGTGCACATGGGTTTGTCCATCTACTGTGGGGAGGATTTTGTCAGAGAGTGAAGCAGAGTAAGGGCATCAGTTCCTGCTGGAGCCTGTTCAAAAATACCCCTGCTTGCACGATACAGCCTCTTTATTTTGTCCTTTTTTTTTTTGACATTTGCAGCTCCAGAAGGCCTCCCTGCCGCCACCCAGGAGGAGAGGGCCACCTCTGCCCCCACCCAGCTGGAGGAGGAGTCTCTGAGCGCGGTTGGTAAGTATTGTACAGTATAACACCAGGGCTCTCACCATCTGTACCGGAAAAGTATTTTTGAACAGGCTCCAGCATGTACTGAGGCCCTTGTTCTTCTTCACTCTCTGACAAAATCCTTCTTGGATGGACAAACCCATGTGCACTGCAGGTGAGGCAGGTGTTACTGGACTTGCGCAGAGAGAATTACAGTATGTACTGTACAGTAGATTTGGGTGTGTCATTTTGCACTGCCTCGCCTGCTGTGCACATGGGTTTGTCCATCTACTGTGGGGAGGATTTTGTCAGAGAGTGAAGCAGAGTAAGGGCATCAGTTCCTGCTGGAGCCTGTTCAAAAATACCCCTGCTTGCACGATACAGCCTCTTTATTTTGTCCTTTTTTTTTTTGACATTTGCAGCTCCAGAAAGCCTCCCTGCCGCCACCCAGGAGGAGAGGGCCACCTCTGCCCCCACCCAGCTGGAGGAGGAGTCTCTGAGCGCGGTTGGTAAGTATTGTACAGTATAACACCAGGGCTCTCACCATCTGTACCGGAAAAGTATTTTTGAACAGGCTCCAGCATGTACTGAGGCCCTTGTTCTTCTTCACTCTCTGACAAAATCCTTCTTGGATGGACAAACCCATGTGCACTGCAGGTGAGGCAGGTGTTACTGGACTTGCGCAGAGAGAATTACAGTATGTACTGTACAGTAGATTTGGGTGTGTCATTTTGCACTGCCTCGCCTGCTGTGCACATGGGTTTGTCCATCTACTGTGGGGAGGATTTTGTCAGAGAGTGAAGCAGAGTAAGGGCATCAGTTCCTGCTGGAGCCTGTTCAAAAATACCCCTGCTTGCACGATACAGCCTCTTTATTTTGTCCTTTTTTTTTTGACATTTGCAGCTCCAGAAAGCCTCCCTGCCGCCACCCAGGAGGAGAGGGCCACCTCTGCCCCCACCCAGCTGGAGGAGGAGTCTCTGAGCGCGGTTGGTAAGTATTGTACAGTATAACACCAGGGCTCTCACCATCTGTACCGGAAAAGTATTTTTGAACAGGCTCCAGCATGTACTGAGGCCCTTGTTCTTCTTCACTCTCTGACAAAATCCTTCTTGGATGGACAAACCCATGTGCACTGCAGGTGAGGCAGGTGTTACTGGACTTGCGCAGAGAGAATTACAGTATGTACTGTACAGTAGATTTGGGTGTGTCATTTTGCACTGCCTCGCCTGCTGTGCACATGGGTTTGTCCATCTACTGTGGGGAGGATTTTGTCAGAGAGTGAAGCAGAGTAAGGGCATCAGTTCCTGCTGGAGCCTGTTCAAAAATACCCCTGCTTGCACGATACAGCCTCTTTATTTTGTCCTTTTTTTTTTTGACATTTGCAGCTCCAGAAAGCCTCCCTGCCGCCACCCAGGAGGAGAGGGCCACCTCTGCCCCCACCCAGCTGGAGGAGGAGTCTCTGAGCCCAGACAGCTCTGATAGTGGTAATCATTGTTATGGTCACTATTTTCTACTATTATTTAACTGTATACTGTATGACGATACTTGATACGTACTCCATCTTTTACACACAGGACGCCTGGTGATTGATACCAGTGAGGAGGAGGAGGAGCAGGAGTTGCCCAGTGCAGATGGTAAGTACAGTATTGTACTGTACAACAGCACACCGCATGTACCGGATATTACAGTAATTGTGGGCCCAACATGTGTACTTAATCACATCTGTGGGCCCACCATGTGAACCCTCTAATACTGTACAGTACTGTACATACTGTACAGCAGGGGTGGCCAAACCTTTCCTCAAGATCTACAGTACCAACAGTTCATGTTTTTCAGGCAACCCGTGGATCTGTATAGTAGGAATGAATGCAGCAGGTTTGAAAATGTGACAGTTACTGTACTGTAGTAATGACTGCAGCTGTGCTCCAGCTTGGTGATATGGAAAACCTGGACCGTTGGTAGATCTTGAGGACCGGTTTGTCCGCCCCTGCTGTACAGCAAAGTACAGTACAGTACTTGTGGTGCCCACATGTGTGCCATATACTGTACTGCACAGTACTGTAACTGTGGGTCCACCTTGTGCAACGGAAAATACTGTATAGTACAGTACAGTATCTGTGGGACCGACATGTGTACTGTGTAACACCTGCTTCACTCTCTGGCAAAATCCTTCTTACTGTAGATGGACAAACCCATGTGCTCATCAGGGGCCAGATTCTATAAGCTTCAAAAGAGATAAGTTTCACAGTGATAAACAGCCAGCCAATCAGCTCCTGCCTGTTATTTTTCAAACACAGTCTGTGACATGGCAGGTAGGAGCTGATTGGCTGGCTGTTTATCACTGTGAAACTTATCACTTTTAAAGCTTATAGAATCTGGCCCCTGGTGAGGCAGTGTTACTATACAGTACTTGTGCAGTTAGATTTGGGTGTGTCATTTTGCACTGCCTCCCCTGCAGTGCACATGGGTTTGTCCATCTACTGTAGGAGGCAGAAAAGGGCATCAGTTCCTGCTGGAGCCTGTTGAAAAACACCCCTGCTTGAGATTATACTGTACAGTGTCTTTATTTCGTCTTTTTTGTACATTTGCAGCATCTGAAAGCTTCCCCCCCCACCTCGAGGAGAGGGCCACCCTCGCCGCCACCCTGCCGGAGCTTAGTCCAAGCGCGGTCGGTAAGTACAGTATTGTACAGTAGGTACTGTACAGTACTGGTGTAATGCTGTATCTGCACGCCCGATATTATTGTACGATTGTACTGTATGCCTTAATTTAAGGCATACAGTACAATCCGATTCAATGTGATTATCGCATCACATGCGCCCAAATTGTATGCGATGCGATTTTCCATACGATTCAACATACAGTAGAATTGTATGGGAAAAAGGGTCCATGTCATTGTGTGTACCTTATACGGTACCTACTGTACTGTATCTGGGGTCCAACCATGTGGCACATCTGGATGCCTCAGCCAAAATAGATTTTGGTGACCATAACACTGTACAGTAAATTACAATATGTTGCAAACTAACCTCTTTTTCTGTTCTTTTCTGCAGTCCCACCCATACACATGACCCTCCGCCCCCGCCCCCGCAGACCAACCGAACCATCCCACCCCAGGCCAGTGGCAGCTGGTAAGTACTGTACAGTACTGTACATTACTCTGATTTCATCTGGGACAGAGACAGCATGGAGTCACTGAAAAAGGGGCTACTGTACATGGATTATACTGTCCATACGACTTCCCCTCTCCTCCCAGCATGGCGACTAGGGTGGCCAATCCCGGGGCATTTTTTCAATCCCATGATTCGCTCCCCATTAAAAAAAAAAAAAAACTCCCCGGCATCAGTTCCTGCTGGAGCCTGTTGAAAAACACCCCTGCTTGAGATTATACTGTACAGTGTCTTTATTTCGTCTTTTTTGTACATTTGCAGCATCTGAAAGCTTCCCCCCCCACCTCGAGGAGAGGGCCACCCTCGCCGCCACCCTGCCGGAGCCTAGTCCAAGCGCGGTCGGTAAGTACAGTATTGTAGGTACTGTACAGTACTGGTGTAATGCTGTATCTGCACGCCCGATATTATTGTACGATTGTACTGTATGCCTTAATTTAAGGCATACAGTACAATCCGATTCAATGTGATTATCGCATCACATGCGCCCAAATTGTATGCGATGCGATTTTCCATACGATTCAACATACAGTAGAATTGTATGGGAAAAAGGGTCCATGTCATTGTGTGTACCTTATACGGTACCTACTGTACTGTATCTGGGGTCCAACCATGTGGCACATCTGAATGCCTCAGCCAAAATAGATTTTGGTGACCATAACACTGTACAGTAAATTACAATATGTTGCAAACTAACCTCTTTTTCTGTTCTTTTCTGCAGTCCCACCCATACACATGACCCTCCGCCCCCGCCCCCGCAGACCAACCGAACCATCCCACCCCAGGCCAGTGGCAGCTGGTAAGTACTGTACAGTACTGTACATTACTCTGATTTCATCTGGGACAGAGACAGCATGGAGTCACTGAAAAAGGGGCTACTGTACATGGATTATACTGTCCATACGACTTCCCCTCTCCTCCCAGCATGGCGACTAGGGTGGCCAATCCCGGGGCATTTTTTCAATCCCATGATTCGCTCCCCATTAAAAAAAAAAAAAAACTCCCCGGCCGCCCCGCATATCTACTGTACTTACTGTACTGTACATTGCGGTGCGGCCGGGGAGCCTGTCGGGGGGGGCGGGCGGGCTGTGGCGGTGAGCGGTGGGCGTCGGGAGGGATGTCCGGCGTCCTGCGGGGGGCGGGGGCGGCGTCCTTGGCTCTGCGCAGCGTGACCTCTGCAAACAAACCTACAGTTTTTCACTGTACTGTACTTTGCATTTTCACAGACAACCGTGAGAGGCTGCGGCTTCTCTGGCCACTTTTCCATAGGATGATTCGGTTTGTCTGCAGATCTGTGGCAAACAGCCATCCTCTCCCCGAGGACCCAGTATCCAGAGGTAAATCATATTGCACTGTACTGTAGGTACAGTAGTAACTGGAATGCTGATTTTTGTGACCTCTAGATTTTAGTGACCTTAAATTTGGGCAGACACGATAATCTCGTCGATCACATCACATCCGAAAAAATCGCATGTGATGCAACCAACGCGATCGTCCCTATTTTTACATAGGATGCAATGTTAAAATGGACTGAGTCCATTTTAACATACAGTACGTAGAATTTTATCGGAAAAAAGGGACCTGTTCATTTCCCTACTATCGAACTACGCACGGAGTTGGATATATGTACTGTACTGTAAACCTGGCCAAGCCCGAAGCGTGGCGCCCCACGATAGAGCGTGGAATACTGTACTTTTTAACGAATCCGCGTGTGCTCGCCACGCTTCGGGTTTACAGTACAGTATATCCAACTCCATGTGTACTGTAATTGGATAGTAGGGAAATGAAAAGGTCCCTTTTTCCCCTACAGTATGTTTCTATACTGTACTGTAGTTACAGTACAGTACTGTACTGTATGTTTCTTAAAGTACAGTAGTTTTTTGCTTACTGTATCGTACAGTAATACTACAGTATCCTTTTTATTCCCCAACAGAAAACTTCCATCGCACCATGGCCAACATAGAAGCCATCATGCACCAGCTCGTGGACCATGCTTTTACGGTGACCTTCCAACAGCTGTAATTTTTTATTTTTAATTTACAGTATGCTGTACATAAAAGGGTTTACTGTATGTTCACTACTGTAGTATTGTCTCTTTATTGACAGCACATGTGCGACAAGGGATATACTGTACAGTACAGTAGTCCAATCAGTGGGGAAAAGGTTACAAGGTGAGGAAGACACAAATTTTTTTTTTTGGAATTTTTTATTTTTTTGGGTTGGAGGGATGGAGGGGGTTACCATTACTTTGGAACACTGACACACACAGAGGTACTGAACAGTAAGCCTGCTGAAGGAAAATATTGGATGCAGTGGGGAAAAAGGTAACCACGACACAGAACAAGAAAAACCATGTTAACAAAACACACAACTTTTTTTTTTTGCTTTTTGGAATTTTGTATTTTTTGGGTTTTTTTTCCCTTTTTTGGAGGGATGGAGGGGGTTACCATTACTTTGGAACACTGACACACACCGAGGTAAGCCTGCTGAAGGAAAATATTGGATGCAGTGGGGAAAAAGGTAACCACGACACAGAACAAGAAAAACCATGTTAACAAAACACACAACTTTTTTTTTGCTTTTTGGAATTTTGTATTTTTTTGGTTTTTTTTCCCTTTTTTGGAGGGATGGAGGGGGTTACCATTACTTTGGAACACTGACACACACCGAGGTACTATACAGTAAGCCTGCTGAAGGAAAATATCGGACGCAGTGGGGAAAAAGGTAACCACGACACAGAACGATGAAAACCATGATAACAAAACACACAACTTTTTTTTTGCTTTTTGGAATTTTGTATTTTTTTTGTTTTTTTTTTTCCTTTTTTTGGAGGGATGGAGGGGGTTACCATTACTTTGGAACACTGACACACACAGGTACTGTACAGTAAGCCTGCTGAAGGAAAATATTGGATGCAGTGGGGAAAAAGGTAACCACGACACAGAACAAGAAAAACCATGTTAACAAAACACACAACTTTTTTTTTGCTTTTTGGAATTTTGTATTTTTTGGGGTTTTTTTTCCCTTTTTTGGAGGGATGGAGGGGGTTACCATTACTTTGGAACACTGACACACACCGAGGTAAGCCTGCTGAAGGAAAATATTGGATGCAGTGGGGAAAAAGGTAACCACGACACAGAACAAGAAAAACCATGTTAACAAAACACACAACTTTTTTTTTGCTTTTTGGAATTTTGTATTTTTTTGGTTTTTTTCCCTTTTTTGGAGGGATGGAGGGGGTTACCATTACTTTGGAACACTGACACACACCGAGGTACTATACAGTAAGCCTGCTGAAGGAAAATATCAGACGCAGTGGGGAAAAAGGTAACCACGACACAGAACGATGAAAACCATGATAACAAAACACACAACTATTTTTTTTGCTTTTTGGAATTTTGTATTTTTTTGGGGTTTTTTTTTCCTTTTTTTGGAGGGATGGAGGGGGTTACCATTACTTTGGAACACTTACACACACAGAGGTACTGTACAGTAAGCCTGCTGAAGGAAAATATCAGACGCAGTGGGGAAAAAGGTAACCACGACACAGAACGATGAAAACCATGATAACAAAACACACAACTATTTTTTTTGCTTTTTGGAATTTTGTATTTTTTTGGGGTTTTTTTTTCCTTTTTCTGGAGGGATGGAGGGGGTTACCATTACTTTGGAACACTGACACACACAGAGGTACTGTACAGTAAGCCTGCTGAAGGAAAATATTGGATGCAGTGGGGAAAAAGGTAACCACGACACAGAACAAGAAAAACCATGTTAGCAAAACACACAACTTTTTTTTTGCTTTTTGGAATTTTGTACAGGTATTTTTTTTTATTTTTTTATTATTATTATTAATTTTTGTTTTGGGTAATTTTTTTTTTTAGATTTACAGTACTGTCTTTGGGGTGGGGTGTAGGAACAGCAGCACACACACTCGGAAAACTGACCGGTGAAGAGAAACACTTTGCAACTTTTTTATTATTATTATTATTATTATTATTTTTTTTTTTTATTATTTTTTTTTAATGATATCATGTTTTGTTGTTATTCCTGTATACAGTAGTAATGTATATTTGTACTGTACAGTATGTTTTGTTTTACTGTAGGTTTACTTTTGAAGGAACTGAGACAAACTCACGGAAAATTCAGTATTCGGTTAAAAGTACAGTACAGTAACACCACTGCTTCATCACCGAGTTGTGCACAAGGGAGGGCAAACTGTTGGCAACGGTGGTAACGGTTGCCTTACATGATCGAGGCGTCTCCATGCTGTTCTCCTCTTCATTCGTAGTAGTCCGTTGATGGTATTGATGATGGAAGTTCTATGGTGCTTCTGAAGTACAATCCGTTTGCCACATCTTCTCATGATGTCTTTTCTTACATTTTTTGGCAGTGCAGATTTCCCATTCTTCCCATTGTAATTCACATGGTTTGCCCATGACAAATAAAGGTCATGTGGCACATGTTCTTGAAAAATAAATTGTGCATATCTGTTCAGTTGTTCATGTGCCTTTCCATAAAGCAGGTCGTCCGTTGCATCTGTGATGTCGCACAGTGGAATATTGGGCAGAACAGGTCCACAGTCTGTCTCGTTGTCTGGCTCTGCAGGGGTGCTGCACTGAGTGGGTGCTCGAGGAAGCTGCAGAGTCACTTCACCAAAGTCCAGCACTTGGTGTGCTGTAGAAGGCAGTTCTACGTGTCTATTCACGACTATTGTGGTGTCCACTTCACTGGGTGCATTCACTTCGCCGCCAAAATCCACTTCACAGAGTGCACCCAGTTCGCTGAATGTAGACACTTCGCCCGGGCCATCCAATCCACCGAGTGCACCCAGTTCGCCAAATGAATTCACTTCACCCGGTTCATCCAATTCGCAGAGTGCATCTATTCTGCCAGGTCCATCTTCAATTCGACACATCTGCACAGCTACTTCATGGGTTTGTGGTGTTGCTTTTTTCACTGTGTTAACGATGATGTCTTCCATTGCGCAGATGATCCGGTCATTCACTGATGTTGTGATGGTGTGAGTCGCTGATTCGATGAGGGTATTGACTGATGTCATGATGGTATTACTTACCGATTTGATGAGGTCTTCTTTCACTGATTCAATGAGGACCTCCTTCATTGATTCAACGGTGTTCTTCAATGTATCTTTTAATACAGCATTTTCGATCTCCAGCCGATGTACCTTTTCTTGAAGCTCCTGTGCACCATGGTCGTCTTGCAGGTTGTCCATCAATTCTTTTGTTCCTGAAAGATTTCCAAAATCCAGCTTTCTTCTTGGTGAAGAATGTCCTTCTAGACCTGGGGTCGAAACAAAATCCAAAACAACAAACTCCTCATTTGGATCAATACTTACTGCCTGTACCAGTGTTTGATCAATGCTGACCACTGGTACAGGTACATCTTTAGCCAACACAGTCTCCTTGTATGAAGGACCAGCTTCAATATCTGTAATAGAGAAAGGGACATTGTTATCGTTACCTACAATCTGCTCTAAAACACCATTCTTTGCCTTGGCATTTTTCCTTGGCTTTACTGTGACTGGAATGTTCTCTTTTTTGGCAGTAGTCTTCTTTGCCTTTTTGGGTGCACACTGTGGAACCATTGCAGCCAAGGCCAATTGTCTCTTGTTGGAACGTGCACTGCGTTTTCCATAGAATGTTGCACTTGATACATTCATTGTTGTTTGTCTACAATAAAATAATTACACATGAAATTGTGTTCCACTATCCAGTAAAGCAGTTTTACAGTAGCACAATAATGTCCAGTAGATTACAGTACAGTACATGACTGTACAGTACTGTATGTACTGTACTGTCATGGCCGTAACTACTGTACCATACAGTAGGTGCAAGGGGTGCAGCTGCTATGGGGCCCAGAGCTGCAGGGGGGCCATCTTTACTGTTTAAGTAATATGTTAATAGAGTTACACAAAATGGCCGCCAAATGTCTAGGGGCCTCGTGGAAGCGGGGGGGAGGGAACACTGGGAGAGGTTTGGGAAAAGTTGGAAGCACGGCTGCACGTAGAAAAGACGGGGAAAGCAGGACCGAGCAACGGGGAGCTGATACCGTCGTCTCATTAGCTCGAGCGTCCCATTAGCTCGAGCGTCCCAGGCTCCGGGGAGGAGGGGTCGGTGTGCTATACGGGCAAGCGTCGGTCGCTCGATATGCCGCCAAACGCCTAGGGGCCTCGTGGAAGCGGGGGGGAGGGAACACTGGGAGAGGTTTGGGAAAGGTTGGAAGCACAGATAAAGAACGGGGAAACCAGGGCCGTGCGACGGGGAGCGGGCATACAGTAGCCCCGGGGAGGAGGGGCAGCGTCGCTCGCGAGCGCTCGAGGCAGTTTCGCTCGGAGGCAGGGTTACACAAAATGGCCGCCAAATGTCTACGGACCTCGTGGAAGCGGGGGGGGAGGGAACACTGGGAGAGGATGGAAGCATGGCTGCACGGAGAAAAGACGGGGAAAGCAGGGCCGAGCGACGGGGAGCGGATACCGTCGTTGCTGCTCGAGCGTCTCATTAGCTCGAGCGTCCCATTAGCTCTAGCGTCCCATTAGCTCGAGCGTCCCAGGCTCCGGGGAGGAGGGGTCGGTGTGCTATACGGGCAAGCGTCGGTCGCTCGATATACCGCCAAACGCCTAGGGGCCTCGTGGAAGCGGGGGGGAGGGAACACTGGGAGAGGTTTGGGAAAGGTTGGAAGCACAGAGAAAGGACGGGGAAACCAGGGCCGTGCGACGGGGAGCGGGCATACAGTAGCCCCGGGGAGGAGGGGCAGCGTCGCTCGCGAGCGCTCGAGGCAGTTTCGCTCGGAGGCAGGGTTACACAAAATGGCCGCCAAACGCCATGGGGCCTCGTGGAAGCGGGGGGGAGGGAACACTGGGAGAGGTTTGGGAAAGGTTGGAAGCACAGAGAAAGGACGGGGAAACCAGGGCCGTGCGACGGGGAGCGGGCATACAGTAGCCCCGGGGAGGAGGGGCAGCGTCGCTCGAGAGCGCTCGAGGCAGTTTCGCTCGGAGGCAGGGTTACACAAAATGGCCGCCAAACGCCTAGGGGCCTCGTGGAAGCGGGGGGGAGGGAACACTGGGAGAGTTTTGGGAAAGGTTGGAAGCACAGAGAAAGGACGGGGAAACCAGGGCCGTGCGACGGGGAGCGGGCATACAGTAGCCCCGGGGAGGAGGGGCAGCGTCGCTCGAGAGCGCTCGAGGCAGTTTCGCTCGGAGGCAGGGTTACACAAAATGGCCGCCACATGTCTACGGGCCTCGTGGAAGCGGGGGGGAGGGAACACTGGGAGAGGTTGGAAGCATGGCTGCACGGAGAAAAGACGGGGAAAGCAGGGCCGAGCGACGGGGAGCGGATACCGTCGTTGCTGCTCGAGCGTCTCATTAGCTCGAGCGTCTCATTAGCTCGAGCGTCCCAGGCTCCGGGGAGGAGGGGTCGGTGTGCTATACGGGCAAGCGTCGGTCGCTCGATATGCCGCCAAACGCCTAGGGGCCTCGTGGAAGCGGGGGGGAGGGAAGCGGGGGGGAGGGAACACTGGGAGAGGTTTGGGAAAGGTTGGAAGCACAGAGAAAGGACGGGGAAACCAGGGCCGTGCGACGGGGAGCGGGCATACAGTAGCCCCGGGGAGGAGGGGCAGCGTCGCTCGCGAGCGCTCGAGGCAGGGTTACACAAAATGGCCGCCACATGTCTACGGGCCTCGTGGAAGCGGGGGGGAGGGAACACTGGGAGAGGTTGGAAGCATGGCTGCACGGAGAAAAGACGGGGAAAGCAGGGCCGAGCGACGGGGAGCGGATACCGTCGTTGCTGCTCGAGCGTCTCATTAGCTCGAGCGTCTCATTAGCTCGAGCGTCTCATTAGCTCGAGCGTCCCAGGCTCCGGGGAGGAGGGGTCGGTGTGCTATACGGGCAAGCGTCGGTCGCTCGATATACCGCCAAACGCCTAGGGGCCTCGTGGGAAGGGGGGGGGGGGGAGGGAACACTGGGTGCAATGAGCGTTTACATACAGAATACAGTTTAAAAATAAGGTATATTTATATCGAAATACTGATAGAAAAAGATTTACCGTTCAGGAACTTTTGCTAGTAGCACTTGAAACCAGCCGAGTTCCGTGAGGCCAGCAAAGATTTCAAATGCAAGCAGAAGTACAGGAACGGTATTCGGAAGTACAGGAACGGTATCAGGAAACTTCAAGAAGTCTTGAGAGGAGAGGAGCCGAACAGCAAGTCAGCTTACGAAGAAACAGGTTTGCCGAGTGGTAGCTGGAGTGCCTGGGGACGCCCTTTTTATGTGAAACAAACAAAAGGTTTTTTCCCGCCCAAGATCCAGACCTGAGATTGGTCTATGCAGATATGTTTGGAGCGTGAACAATTTCC
The DNA here is from genome assembly GCF_055691185.1 of Crinia signifera. Classification (NCBI taxonomy): domain Eukaryota; kingdom Metazoa; phylum Chordata; class Amphibia; order Anura; family Myobatrachidae; genus Crinia; species Crinia signifera. The sequence goes on from NC_139218.1 coordinate 290,090,905, forward strand.
ATAATCCAATCACAGGACCTGCTTTGGGCGTGGAAAAAACCTTTTGTTTGTTTCACATAAAAAGGGCGTCCCCAGGCACTCCAGCTACCACTCGGCAAACCTGTTTCCTCGTAAGCAGACTTGCTGTTCGGCTCCTCTCCTCTCAAGACTTCTTGAAGTTTCCCTGATACCGTTCCTGTACTTCCGAATACCGTTCCTGTACTTCTGCTTGCATTTGAAATCTTTGCTGGCCTCACGGAACTCGGCTGGTTTCAAGTGCTACTAGCAAAAGTTCCTGAACGGTAAATCTTTTCTATCAGTATTTCGATATAAATATACCTTATTTTTAAACTGTATTCTGTATGTAAACGCTCATTGCACCCAGTGTTCCCTCCCCCCCCCCCCCTTCCACGAGGCCCCTAGGCGTTTGGCGGTATATCGAGCGACCGACGCTTGCCCGTATAGCACACCGACCCCTCCTCCCCGGAGCCTGGGACGCTCGAGCTAATGAGACGCTCGAGCTAATGAGACGCTCGAGCAGCAACGACGGTATCCGCTCCCCGTCGCTCGGCCCTGCTTTCCCCGTCTTTTCTCCGTGCAGCCATGCTTCCAACCTCTCCCAGTGTTCCCTCCCCCCCGCTTCCACGAGGCCCGTAGACATTTGGCGGCCATTTTGTGTAACCCTGCCTCCGAGCGAAACTGCCTCGAGCGCTCTCGAGCGACGCTGCCCCTCCTCCCCGGGGCTACTGTATGCCCGCTCCCCGTCGCACGGCCCTGGTTTCCCCGCCCTTTCTCTGTGCTTCCAACCTTTCCCAAACCTCTCCCAGTGTTCCCTCCCCCCCGCTTCCACGAGGCCCCTAGGCGTTTGGCGGCCATTTTGTGTAACCCTGCCTCCGAGCGAAACTGCCTCGAGCGCTCTCGAGCGACGCTGCCCCTCCTCCCCGGGGCTACTGTATGCCCGCTCCCCGTCGCACGGCCCTGGTTTCCCCGTCCTTTCTTTGTGCTTCCAACCTTTCCCAAACCTCTCCCAGTGTTCCCTCCCCCCCGCTTCCACGAGGCCCCATGGCGTTTGGCGGCCATTTTGTGTAACCCTGCCTCCGAGCGAAACTGCCTCGAGCGCTCTCGAGCGACGCTGCCCCTCCTCCCCGGGGCTACTGTATGCCCGCTCCCCGTCGCACGGCCCTGGTTTCCCCGCCCTTTCTCTGTGCTTCCAACCTTTCCCAAACCTCTCCCAGTGTTCCCTCCCCCCCGCTTCCACGAGGCCCCTAGGCGTTTGGCGGCCATTTTGTGTAACCCTGCCTCCGAGCGAAACTGCCTCGAGCGCTCTCGAGCGACGCTGCCCCTCCTCCCCGGGGCTACTGTATGCCCGCTCCCCGTCGCACGGCCCTGGTTTCCCCGTCCTTTCTCTGTGCTTCCAACCTTTCCCAAACCTCTCCCAGTGTTCCCTCCCCCCCGCTTCCACGAGGCCCCATGGCGTTTGGCGGCCATTTTGTGTAACCCTGCCTCCGAGCGAAACTGCCTCGAGCGCTCTCGAGCGACGCTGCCCCTCCTCCCCGGGGCTACTGTATGCCCGCTCCCCGTCGCACGGCCCTGGTTTCCCCCGTCCTTTCTCTGTGCTTCCAACCTTTCCCAAACCTCTCCCAGTGTTCCCTCCCCCCCGCTTCCACGAGGCCCCTAGGCGTTTGGCGGCCATTTTGTGTAACCCTGCCTCCGAGCGAAACTGCCTCGAGCGCTCTCGAGCGACGCTGCCCCTCCTCCCCGGGGCTACTGTATGCCCGCTCCCCGTCGCACGGCCCTGGTTTCCCGCCCTTTCTCTGTGCTTCCAACCTTTCCCAAACCTCTCCCAGTGTTCCCTCCCCCCCGCTTCCACGAGGCCCCTAGGCGTTTGGCGGCCATTTTGTGTAACCCTGCCTCCGAGCGAAACTGCCTCGAGCGCTCTCGAGCGACGCTGCCCCTCCTCCCCGGGGCTACTGTATGCCCGCTCCCCGTCGCACGGCCCTGGTTTCCCCGCCCTTTCTCTGTGCTTCCAACCTTTCCCAAACCTCTCCCAGTGTTCCCTCCCCCCCGCTTCCACGAGGCCCCTAGGCGTTTGGCGGTATATCGAGCGACCGACGCTTGCCCGTATAGCACACCGACCCCTCCTCCCCGGAGCCTGGGACGCTCGAGCTAATGGGACGCTAGAGCTAATGGGACGCTAGAGCTAATGAGACGCTCGAGCAGCAACGACGGTATCCGCTCCCCGTCGCTCGGCCCTGCTTTCCCCGTCTTTTCTCCGTGCAGCCATGCTTCCAACCTCTCCCAGTGTTCCCTCCCCCCCGCTTCCACGAGGCCCGTAGACATTTGGCGGCCATTTTTGTGTAACCCTGCCTCCGAGCGAAACTGCCTCGAGCGCTCTCGAGCGACGCTGCCCCTCCTCCCCGGGGCTACTGTATGCCCGCTCCCCGTCGCACGGCCCTGGTTTCCCCGCCCTTTCTCTGTGCTTCCAACCTTTCCCAAACCTCTCCCAGTGTTCCCTCCCCCCCGCTTCCCTCCCCCCCGCTTCCACGAGGCCCCTAGGCGTTTGGCGGCATATCGAGCGACCGACGCTTGCCCGTATAGCACACCGACCCCTCCTCCCCGGAGCCTGGGACGCTCGAGCTAATGAGACGCTCGAGCTAATGAGACGCTCGAGCAGCAACGACGGTATCCGCTCCCCGTCGCTCGGCCCTGCTTTCCCCGTCTTTTCTCCGTGCAGCCATGCTTCCAACCTCTCCAGTGTTCCCTCCCCCCCGCTTCCACGAGGCCCGTAGACATTTGGCGCCCATTTTGTGTAACCCCTGCCTCCGAGCGAAACTGCCTCGAGCGCTCTCGAGCGACGCTGCCCCTTCTTCCCCGGGGCTACTGTATGCCCGCTCCCCGTCGCACGGCCCTGGTTTCCCCGCCCTTTCTCTGTGCTTCCAACCTTTCCCAAACCTCTCCCAGTGTTCCCTCCCCCCGCTTCCACGAGGCCCCTAGGCGTTTGGCGGTATATCGAGCGACCGACGCTTGCCCGGATAGCACACCGACCCCTCCTCCCCGGAGCCTGGGACGCTCGAGCTAATGGGACGCTAGAGCTAATGGGACGCTAGAGCTAATGAGACGCTCGAGCAGCAACGACGGTATCCGCTCCCCGTCGCTCGGCCCTGCTTTCCCCGTCTTTTCTCCGTGCAGCCATGCTTCCAACCTCTCCCAGTGTTCCCTCCCCCCGCTTCCACGAGGCCCGTAGACATTTGGCGGCCATTTTGTGTAACCCTGCCTCCGAGCGAAACTGCCTCGAGCGCTCTCGAGCGACGCTGCCCCTCCTCCCCGGGGCTACTGTATGCCCGCTCCCCGTCGCACGGCCCTGGTTTCCCCGTCCTTTCTCTGTGCTTCCAACCTTTCCCAAACCTCTCCCAGTGTTCCCTCCCCCCCGCTTCCACGAGGCCCCTAGGCGTTTGGCGGTATATCGAGCGACCGACGCTTGCCCGTATAGCACACCGACCCCTCCTCCCCGGAGCCTGGGACGCTCGAGCTAATGGGACGCTAGAGCTAATGGGCCGCTCGAGCTAATGAGACGCTCGAGCAGCAACGACGGTATCCGCTACCCGTCGCTCGGCCCTGCCTTCCCTGTCTTTTCTCCGTGCAGCCGTGCTTCCAACCTCTCCCAGTGTTCCCTCCCCCCCCTTCCACGAGGCCCCTAGGCGTTTGGCGGTATATCGAGCGACCGACGCTTGCCCGTATAGCACACCGACCCCTCCTCCCCGGAGCCTGAGACGCTTGAGCTAATGAGACGCTCGAGCTAACGAGAAGTTGACGCATTAGCAACTGAGTGCTGTACAGTACATCATTGTCAATTATTACCACCAACGTTGTTTTTTTTGGGGGGGGGGGGGGAGGGGGGGGGTAAAGGTACTGTAACATTTTTTAAAAAAAATGTTTAATGTACTATAGTAATTTGTATTGCGAAAAAGTCCATGTACTGTATTTCTAAATGTACTGTCTTCTCTTCATACAGGGAAGTCTCTAGTACAGCTGTCCAAAATGCCAGTTAAGATCAACAAGGCGATGAGCAAAATAATTGCAAACATGAAAAAGAAAATAAAACTACCAAAGAGATCCAGGCTTGGCTGAGGGAAAGTGGGATTGTAGTCACTTTACAAACAGTGCGCTATCATGCTTTCGAGAGAACAACGGCCAGAAAGGAAATATTTGCTCCAAAGTGCTCTTGGTAAGATCAGTGTTGTGTAGTAAATTACCTGTAATGTACTGTACTGTATTGTTTGTTAAACTGGTACTGTATAAACTACTGTACTGTACAGTATGTCCAGTAGTATTAACCTTTGCTGTACTACAGTAATATAGAACATGAAACGTTTCAGTCATTGCCTTGTACTGTACTGTACTGTACATTAACTCTTATTTACTGTGTGCACTGTAGGAGAGCTGAAAAAATTGTGGAGAAAATAACTCGTGAGAATGATGAAATCTCTGCTCGACAAATTAAAAACATCTTCAAAACAGAGTATGATTTTGACATATCACTCACCAGCATTCGAAAAATGCGTCGGAAAATGGGATGGAAATATTGTGCTACAAGGTACAGTACAGTAAGAGTTTTGTATAGAGCAGTAATGCGCGCCATTTCACATTAACCCCTTGAGTGGTGGGTTTTGCTGGGGACAGTACAAACCTACAGTACCAGGGCAGCGGCGGCAGAGCTTGATGCTACTGTTCCTCATAGTGACAATGGCGTCATGATGAGGGATTTTCGTGGCAGCTCTGGAGGACTCGGCCTGAGCACTCGCCAGCCCCCACAAGCCGCACCAACCATACCCGGCAGTGGGGGGAGGGGTGGGGGAATTGACTGGAGGTGCTGCACCAGTGGTGCACACAAGGACACCACTGGCGTACACCTACTGTATAGTGGCATGCCTTGAGATTTTCCGGGACAGCCCACTGCACCAGCACAGCTGAATCCGGAAAATCTCCAGGCATTCAGTACAGTACCACTCAAGTGGTTAATACCTACATTATTTGCATACAGTACTGCACGGTTGTTTAATGATGTCTATAATACAGTACTGTATTAAATTACCTGTATATTTTTGTGCTGTTGACAGGATAACTCCCATGGTTAGAGATGTCAACAAAGAGAAGAGAGTGGAACAGGCACGTCGTTGGATTGAGAGCGGTGAAACTTTTCAGGTTGTCCTTTTCACCGATGAATCCTCAATTGCACTCGAGAGGTTCTCGCGAATGTCATTCCGTAAGAAGGACCATATCTCATTGAAGCCACGGCCAAAGCATCCACTGAAAGTCCACGTATGGGGAGCCATATCACGATTGGGAGCTGGCCCATTGTTAATGTTCGAAGGTACAGTATAGTACAGTACTACTGTGTACAGTATACAGTACCATGCGTTGTCTGTGTTTGTAAGAAATAATGTACTATACTGTACACTACAATAATTAAAATTGAATGCAGTGGTTATTAATAAACAATACTGCTTTTTTCTCTAGGGATCATGGATAAACAATTCTTTCAAGAAAGAATAGTAGAGGGATGTATGGTGCCATATGTGCGGAAACGTTTCCCATCGCATCATAGACTATTCCAGGACAATGATCCTAAACACTCTGCCTCTGCAAAATTCATGGAAGAGAAAGGCATCAATTGGGAACGCACACCACCAGAGTGAGTATTGCTTTAATATTGTACTGTACTTTTATGGTTTTATCAAGATTGTATGCTTTTCTGTTCTAAAAGAAACATTATTGAAATACCTTTATTGTATCATACTGTTTACTTTAGATCCCCGGACATGAATCCAATTGAATTGGTATGGGCTCAAATGAAGTATTACATCAGGAACACTGCGAAGCCGACAACAAAACAGCAGCTGTTGGATGGGATCCGTAAATTTTGGCAAGAAGTGCTGACACCGGACATTTGTAATAATTGCATAAATCATCTATATAAAGTATTGCCTGTTATAGTCAAAATAAATGGACAACCCAGTGGTATGTAGTACTGTATTAAAATAGTATAGAAGTACTTAATCAGTCTGTTTTCTGTGTGTTTCTCTATGAACCCCCCACCCCAAAATACTGTATAATAAAAATAAAAGTTGTGTGTGTGATGTTACAGTACTGTACAGCAGTGTTGCAAGCAAGGGGGTACGGTGTGGTACAGAGTACTGTACCTGTAAGAAATACAGTATGTTGCAGGTACGCAGTACCACTTACTCCCTGACCCACTGTCAATTCTATTTTTAATTTAAGTCTAAATATAATGCATCCGCAGCCCGCCCACTCAGCGTTATGATTGGCGTAGCTACCGCTACTGCTGATTTAGCCTGTCACACTGACAGGCATCTGCAGTGGCGATAGCATGAAGAGCAGGCTCCACAACTGTAAGCACAATCTGCCCAGCTCTCCGCCAAGCAAGAGCCAACCGACCCCCAGTCATTTCCTGCTTCTCATTCCCTGTCTCCTGATGCCACGCCACTATTGTCATTTAGGGCCTTATTCGCATTCACTCTTTTCTGTCACAATTCTTCTTAGATGGACAAAACTGCAGGTGGGGCAGATGTGCAGTATAATGAGCAGAGAGAATTAGATTTGGGTGAGTTACAGTATTTTGTTTCTGTGCAGGAAAAATACTGACTGCTTTATTGTTACACTGCAATATAGAGCTTACTGTACTGTACTTTGAAGTACAGTACAGTAAAAACCCCACCCAAATCTAATTCTCTCTGCAATAGTAAAATCTACCCCACCTGCAGTGCACATGGTTTTGTCCATCTAAGAAGAATTTTGTCAGAAAGAGTAAATTCGAATAAGGCCCTTAGTCACTCTTCTAGCTTTGTGTGACCACCAACACTCATGACACATGGCCACACCCATACAGTATTTGGTAGAGCCCATGAGTACTGTACCACCAAGAAAAAATTCTACCTGCACCACTGCTGTACAGTACCTTTTGTTTATTATTCTGTCCTGTAATGCACCTTGCTACTGAACTGTACCTTGTCCCCTCTGATTGTACTGTATGCCATATTATCCATCTGTTGTCAATAAAAGTATTTTACTGTACATGTGGATAACAAGTAGAAAAATGTTGATTCGGTGCGATGTACTGTACTGTAGACAGTCTGTTTTACTGTATTTGTGTGTCTTGCTGAACCCCCACCCCAAACAAATTAAAAAAAAAAAAATAATCTGTGTGTGATTTTTTTTTTTTTTCTATTCTGTACTGTACTGTACCTTGCTACCTTTTCCCCACTGATTGTACTGTATGCCATATCATCCATCTGCTGTCAATAAAAGTGTTTACTACAGTATTCAGTATTTGCAGTAGCATACAATAAGTTACTGTACAGTATCGTCTCACGCTGGAAAAAAGACAAGGATACATTGGAGTAACAATAAAATATTTATAAATACAGTATGAAAAAAAAAGAAACAACGCCAGAATAACAATTAAATTAAACGAACTAAAAATTGGAAAATGAAATCAATGAACTGGTGCATCAGCACCCGCGCCGCCTCAAGTGCCCTGAGCCGCTGAGCCCTCTGTTGTTGTTCTGTGGTGGGGAAGTAAAAATGTTAACGTTACTATAGTGTACTGTACGGTAAGTACTGTACTGTATTATTATTCTACAAAAGCAATCCCAACCACTGACATACTGTACTGTAACTGTACCTCTATAATTGGGGCCGGTACCCGGGCCAGGCCCCTGCGAGTCTGATCCTGGCCTGTGCTGGCTTATCCACAGTTGGTGTCTTGGGCCCCCATGGACGATTGGCACTGTAGTGGGAGAAAAAGTGAGCATTACAATACAGCATGTACAGAACCTGTTCCACTTAGTGGCCCTTCTTCACTTCAACGGTGGTGGTCGTACTGTACTGTACAGTATGCCATCAAATAAAGCATGCCATGCCAAAAGAAGAAGCTGGTGGGTGGGACAGGCTTTTCTATTGGAATTACTGTTCAGGACTGTGTCAGAGGCGGAACTCAGTTCCCTCTACCATTGGAAACCAGTTGCCCATCACTTTTACACCTCTGGTTACAGTGCAGTACTACAGTAATTCTTACCACTTTCATCGTCCTCCTCCTCATCTTCCTCCAGCTCCATGGCCTCCACCTCAATGATGTCTGAGTGGAGAAAGGAAAATACAGTAAGTAGTACAGAAAAAAAAACATCATTTGCCTACTTACAGGTACTGTACTGAACATGTACTGTACAGTACAACTCCATAGAAGAAGGTCCTAATGGTGTAGATTGAAATGTCTGCACACCATCCTCCAAGCGGGCACCACCCACCTACAGTAGTGTACTGTACAAACAGGCAAGGCCCAAAGTCTGCGTGACACCCAGCGCAGAGCCCCCCCAAAGTGAAGTCCTACACCAAAGGCATTGTCAGTTCCTCCAGAACCACCTGCACTTCCAACCACTTCAACAGCCAACCCCCACCTCCGCATTCCACAAAGCACCCCCTCCCACCGGACCACTGTACTCACTGCCTGGCTCCTGGTCCTCCTGCTGCTCCACCTCCTCCTCCTCTTCCTCCTCGGTGTCGAGGAGAACCGCCTCTTCTTCCCGGGTGTGGCCTAGTGATGCTGCATTAAAAATAAAAAAAAAACATTGTAAACGTACTGTACTGTACAGTAAATTCCCTTCTACTTTTAGAACTCCATAGAACGGTTGTGTCAAAGTCATGGCCCTCCAATTGTTGTGGAAGTACTGTACACATCCCACCCAGCATGCCATGCCACAGTTTTAACAATCCATCATACTGTACTGTACTGTATACAAAAAGTGGCATGCTGGGATGTGTACAGTACATATGTACTGTACAACCAGCAAAGGCCCAAAGGCTGCGTGACACTCAATGCAGTGCACCCCAAAGTGAATGCCTTCGCTGAACGGCATCTTCAGTTCCTCCAGAACCACCTGCACTTCCAACCACTTCAACAGCCAACCCCCACCTCCGCATCCCACAAAGCACCCCCTCCACCGGACCACTGTACTCACTGCCTGGCTCCTGGTCCTCCTGCTGCTCCACCTCCTCCTCCTCTTCCTCCTCGGTGTCGAGGAGAACCGCCTCTTCTTCCCGGGTGTGGCCTAGTGATGCTGCATTAAAAATAAAAAAAAAACATTGTAAACGTACTGTACTGTACAGTAAATTCCCTTCTACTTTTAGAACTCCATAGAACGGTTGTGTCAAAGTCATGGCCCTCCAATTGTTGTGGAAGTACTGTACACATCCCACCCAGCATGCCATGCCACAGTTTTAACAATCCAGCATACTGTACTGTATACAAAAAGTGGCATGCTGGGATGTGTACATATGTACTGTACAACCAGCAAAGGCCCAAAGGCTGCGTGACACTCAATGCAGTGCACCCCAAAGTGAATGCCTTCGCTGAACGGCATCTTCAGTTCCTCCAGAACCACCTGCACTTCCAACCACTTCAACAGCCAACCCCCACCTCCGCATCCCACAAAGCACCCCCTCCACCGGACCACTGTACTCACTGCCTGGCTCCTGGTCCTCCTGCTGCTCCACCTCCTCCTCCTCTTCCTCCTCGGTGTCGAGGGGAACCGCCTCTTCTTCCCGGGTGTGGCCTAGTGATGCTGCATTAAAAATAAAAAAAAATAAAAACATTGTAAACGTACTGTACTGTAAAGTAAATTCCCTTCTACTTTTAGAACTCCATAGAACGGTTGTGTCAAAGTCATGGCCCTCCAATTGTTGTGGAAGTACTGTACACATCCCACCCAGCATGCCATGCCACAGTTTTAACAATCCATCATACTGTACTGTATACAAAAAGTGGCATGCTGGGATGTGTACATATGTACTGTACAACCAGCAAAGGCCCAAAGGCTGCGTGACACTCAATGCAGTGCACCCCAAAGTGAATGCCTTCGCTGAACGGCATCTTCAGTTCCTCCAGAACCACCTGCACTTCCAACCACTTCAACAGCCAACCCCCACCTCCGCATCCCACAAAGCACCCCCTCCACCGGACCACTGTACTCACTGCCTGGCTCCTGGTCCTCCTGCTGCTCCACCTCCTCCTCCTCTTCCTCCTCGGTGTCGAGGGGAACCACCTCTTCTTCCCGGGTGTGGCCTAGTGATGCTGCATTAAAAATAAAAAAAATAAAAACATTGTAAACGTACTGTACTGTAAAGTAAATTCCCTTCTACTTTTAGAACTCCATAGAACGGTGTGTCAAAGTCATGGCCCTCCAATTGTTGTGGAAGTACTGTACACATCCCACCCAGCATGCCATGCCACAGTTTTAACAATCCATCATACTGTAATGTATACAAAAAGTGGCATGCTGGGATGTGTACATATGTACTGTACAACCAGCAAAGGCCCAAAGGCTGCGTGACACTCAATGCAGTGCACCCCAAAGAGAATGCCTTCGCTGAACGGCATCTTCAGTTCCTCCAGAACCACCTGCACTTCCAACCACTTCAACAGCCAACCCCCACCTCCGCATCCCACAAAGCACCCCCTCCACCGGACCACTGTACTCACTGCCTGGCTCCTGGTCCTCCTGCTGCTCCACCTCCTCCTCCTCTTCCTCCTCGGTGTCGAGGGGAACCGCCTCTTCTTCCCGGGTGTGGCCTAGTAATGCTGCATTAAAAATAAAAAAAAATAAAAACATTGTAAACGTACTGTACTGTAAAGTAAATTCCCTTCTACTTTTAGAACTCCATAGAACGGTTGTGTCAAAGTCATGGCCCTCCAATTGTTGTGGAAGTACTGTACACATCCCACCCAGCATGCCATGCCACAGTTTTAACAATCCATCATACTGTACTGTATACAAAAAGTGGCATGCTGGGATGTGTACATATGTACTGTACAACCAGCAAAGGCCCAAAGGCTGCGTGACACTCAATGCAGTGCACCCCAAAGAGAATGCCTTCGCTGAACGGCATCTTCAGTTCCTCCAGAACCACCTGCACTTCCAACCACTTCAACAGCCAACCCCCACCTCCGCATCCCACAAAGCACCCCCTCCCCCGGACCACTGTACTCACTGCCTGGCTCCTGGTCCTCCTGCTGCTCCACCTCCTCCTCCTCTTCCTTCCTACAGTATACCGCATTGTCGATCCCTATTCACACACAGCCCCAATTGTTTATGGTGTACTGTACAGTACATGTACTGTAGGGTGTGGATTGAAATGTCGAATGACATAATGTCGAATGTCAAAATGTCGACACCACAATGTCAAATGTGTAAAAATGTCGACATGGGTTAATGTCGACATTTCAAAAATGTCGACTGCCATAATGTCGACTGGGGTTACAGGTATGTCGAATTGCTCTTTTGGGGTTTTTTTGGCCCGAAATGTCAACAGTGTCGACATGGACACTGTTGACATAGTGAATCGGACCCTCGCATCGCTCGCTTCGCTCGCGATGCTTAGGGCATTTTTACACATTTGACATTGTGGTGTCGACATTTTGACATTCGACATTATGTCATTCGACATTATGACCGCATGCCGTACTGTGAAAGTGCGCCGTTGATATGGTCTGCTGCCCAGGGCCCACACAGACCATATCGACGGTGCTCTCTAGAGCCGCCAACCCCCCCTCCCTGTACCCCCCTCGGTACAGTACTGTGCTTACAGCGCCTGATGGCCTGAAGTCTCTCAGGATCCCTCCTGACCAGGTCACTCCAGCGCCGCTCTAAGGAGCGGATAGACCGCTGACGGCCAGTGTCCCTAAGGATAGCCCTGCGGGTCTTTCTGTAGGCCTTCATTTTCTCCTTGTTGCTGGAGAGAGTCCTGTCTCTCCAGCGCACAAGGTGCCTCAGCTCCCGGGTGCTGTACGGGCCCTCTCTGCGCTCCGCCATTGTACTGTACAATGCAGTGGTGCACAGCATACAGTACAATAAAGCACAGGTGACGCAAAATTTCGGCGCGGGGGTCCTAGACACATGACTTTCATCATGCGCCCAAAACTTTATTTAAAAGAGTTTGGAGATACTAAATCGCTAGGACATACTGTACTGTATAGTTTTATTAAATATCATTCTACAAAATACTGTACACACTGTATTCCAATAGAAAAAACCCTGAGGATGGCCCGCCAGCTCTGGAAGCACGTCTGGCACGGCCCGCCCCTTCGTGGATTCTTTGCTCTGCAGGAGATGTTGAAGTGTAATGACCTGTATTAGCCGACCCCCTCCACCCCTGGGGGGAGGGGAGGAGGCGCTTGACTTCATTACTCCTTGCAAGAGACAATACAGTATTGCAGCGTGTGAAATAGGGCTTTCTTAAACCAGTCACCCCCGGCAAACCTCGCACTGGACGCTTCAACTCATACTGTAACTCTTGGTCCTCGCGGAGGTTCAGTCGCATTAGCGGCTAAATCTCCCGAGTGTACTATCTAGATTCGGCCGCAGATGCGCCTGAACCTCCGTGAAGTCTGGTCTGTCAGGACTCGGCTTGTGAATCCTTCAGTACACATTTAGTGGTCTACGCTAGCTTTATTGATTACTGTGCATTTATAAATAAATAAATAAATAAATGAATGAATGAATGAATAAATAAATAAACATCAAAATTATCTTACAACCCCCTCCCCTCCGTAATCGAACTCGGGCCTCCTGCTTGGATTGCCGCGCAGCTAACCACTAGACTACTGTACGGTCATGTAACCCGTGGCAGGATGTGATGGCAAAACCAGTACCCCTGCAGCCTCTGAGACGCCCCCCTGGCGAGAACCCCGAGGACGGCACGGCCCGCCCCTTCGTGGATTCTTTGCTCTGCAGGAGATGTTGAAGTGTAATGACCTGTATTAGCCGACCCCCTCCACCCCTGGGGGGAGGGGAGGAGGCGCTTGACTTCATTACTCCTTGCAAGAGACAATACAGTATTGCAGCGTGTGAAATAGGGCTTTCTTAAACCAGTCACCCCCGGCAAACCTCGCACTGGACGCTTCAACTCATACTGTAACTCTTGGTCCTCGCGGAGGTTCAGTCGCATTAGCGGCTAAATCTCCCGAGTGTACTATCTAGATTCGGCCGCAGATGCGCCTGAACCTCCGTGAAGTCTGGTCTGTCAGGACTCGGCTTGTGAATCCTTCAGTACACATTTAGTGGTCTACGCTAGCTTTATTGATTACTGTGCATTTATAAATAAATAAATAAATAAATAAATAAACATCAAAATTATCTTACAACCCCCTCCCCTCCGTAATCGAACTCGGGCCTCCTGCTTGGATTGCCGCGCAGCTAACCACTAGACTACTGTACGGTCATGTAACCCGTGGCAGGATGTGATGGCAAAACCAGTACCCCTGCAGCCTCTGAGACGCCCCCCTGGCGAGAACCCCGAGGACGGCACGGCCCGCCCCTTCGTGGATTCTTTGCTCTGCAGGAGATGTTGAAGTGTAATGACCTGTATTAGCCGACCCCCTCCACCCCTGGGGGGAGGGGAGGAGGCGCTTGACTTCATTACTCCTTGCAAGAGACAATACAGTATTGCAGCGTGTGAAATAGGGCTTTCTTAAACCAGTCACCCCCGGCAAACCTCGCACTGGACGCTTCAACTCATACTGTAACTCTTGGTCCTCGCGGAGGTTCAGTCGCATTAGCGGCTAAATCTCCCGAGTGTACTATCTAGATTCGGCCGCAGATGCGCCTGAACCTCCGTGAAGTCTGGTCTGTCAGGACTCGGCTTGTGAATCCTTCAGTACACATTTAGTGGTCTACGCTAGCTTTATTGATTACTGTGCATTTATAAATAAATAAATAAATAAATAAATAAATAAACATCAAAATTATCTTACAACCCCCTCCCCTCCGTAATCGAACTCGGGCCTCCTGCTTGGATTGCCGCGCAGCTAACCACTAGACTACTGTACGGTCATGTAACCCGTGGCAGGATGTGATGGCAAAACCAGTACCCCTGCAGCCTCTGAGACGCCCCCCTGGCGAGAACCCCGAGGACGGCACGGCCCGCCCCTTCGTGGATTCTTTGCTCTGCAGGAGATGTTGAAGTGTAATGACCTGTATTAGCCGACCCCCTCCACCCCTGGGGGGAGGGGAGGAGGCGCTTGACTTCATTACTCCTTGCAAGAGACAATACAGTATTGCAGCGTGTGAAATAGGGCTTTCTTAAACCAGTCACCCCCGGCAAACCTCGCACTGGACGCTTCAACTCATACTGTAACTCTTGGTCCTCGCGGAGGTTCAGTCGCATTAGCGGCTAAATCTCCCGAGTGTACTATCTAGATTCGGCCGCAGATGCGCCTGAACCTCCGTGAAGTCTGGTCTGTCAGGACTCGGCTTGTGAATCCTTCAGTACACATTTAGTGGTCTACGCTAGCTTTATTGATTACTGTGCATTTATAAATAAATAAATAAATAAATAAATAAGCATCAAAATTATCTTACAACCCCCTCCCCTCCGTAATCGAACTCGGGCCTCCTGCTTGGATTGCCGCGCAGCTAACCACTAGACTACTGTACGGTCATGTAACCCGTGGCAGGATGTGATGGCAAAACCAGTACCCCTGCAGCCTCTGAGACGCCCCCCTGGCGAGAACCCCGAGGACGGCCCGCCAGCGTCTGATACCTGTAGTTCTTTCATGGATTGTCTGAGTTTGTCCTTTCATAGATTAGTGCTGTCATGTACTGTAGTACTGTACTTTATTTTAGCGCAAGTCGATACCGTCCAACTCTGGAAAGGCAGGAGGCACTTTGACTTCAGCGCCTCCTCCATTTGCTCACTTGTACTGTATTGTACGTTCACTAGTGTCTCATTTTAATTTACTTTACTGTACTGTACTTTATCATTTCCCACGAGCACCTCATCGTGCATGAGCGTCTAATCGCGCACGAGCTTCTCATACAGTATAGTAATACGGCGAATGGAGGAATCACTCCGACTGTATCTTGATGGAGCATTAGCCACCCAGTGGTGGCAGATTGTATTACATGGCGAGCAACCATGTAGCTTGGCGGACGCCAGTGCCATAAAAATATCGATGCGCCAGAACCTCCGCCATGGCGTCCAGGCGGCAATAATAAGGCCGGCGCTATCTGTACAGTATTTATCAATTCGCATTTGTGAAATATCCCTCAAAAACATCAATGTGGTGGCAACAAATATTAAGTATTCTCTGAATGTAACTGGTGGGGAGGGGGTTGAGGGACCATTTCAGTCTTCTCATAATCTCTGCAATATGTGGTCTACAATGGCTAATACCATCTAAAGGTGGCAAAGCCAATGGTTAGCATAGAACACCAATGGGAAGATATTTGTGCATATATGAAATCTAATTCTGCCAGATTGCATGCATTGCACTAAGTTGTAGCATTACTATTGTGGCCATTTGGTGGCAGAGCAGTGTGTGACTTGGTGTGTACCATGTGCAGGTAGAGATGGCCACAGGACTCTGCGTGCTGCGTAGATAAGAGTTTGCCCGTCTGTGCTGGGCTGTTAATCCCTGTTTTGTGACAATCATGCAGTATTTCATTTAATAAATATCTCCTTCCTTTGTCAAAGTAAAGCAGAATACTGCTGGCCACAACACTCGCAATGGAGACTACAATCTAAATCAGTTTACCAAGCCCATCAAAGCTCATTTTGAATCCAATGTGTTTCTCAGAAAACCAAGAAGCTTTGAAAATTTGTGTGGACACAGCTGAAATATTTGGGTAGACTTGGAGATGGGAGCTTGTGATACTGCCGATTTGATATTACTGTATATTTACACATGAATAAACTGGGCTTGCTGAAGACAAAGTAATGCTTATAAAAACTAACTAGACCAAATAATAATCAGCCAGACTAGACCAGATATACAGAAATGCAGGGAAGACAAACTGGACCGGAGAATAACTAGACGGACCAGACCAGAAACAATGGACCAGGATGACTGGACCTTAGTTGCTGGAGAGGATGAAATGCAGAGAAGATAAACTTTACCAGAGAGTAAATAAACAGACTGCATTGCAGTTGCTAGAAACGAGGAAACACAGAGAAGACAAATAGAAACAATGTGGATGGAGGCGAGAAGATATTCTAGACAAACTTTTACTAGACACTTTAAACTGGAATGCTTGCAGAGATGGCGGAAGAGAGTTAGGAAATTCAACATGGCCGCATCCATGTCTGGGTTCTGGAGGGAAATATGTGAGTCTTTAAACTGATAGGAAGCAGAGAGCTGCAGGAAATTGCACGTATAGAATTATCCAGAATATCCTGGAATTACTGTGCAGAATGAGTATGGAGATTTGCTGAATTCAGAACTCATACAGGGTGATTCGCACAGGTGGCTAATCAGCAGCTAACAGCACAGACTACAGTTAGTATGTAGTGGAGAACTCTCAAGCTGGATACACACCTTCAGATTTATCTGTCCAATCTATCTGGTGGGAACACAAATCTTGAGCATATGAGAATCAAACATTTGCTCCCAAACACTGAACAGACAATGGTCATTCAGAGACATAGGATACGTTTATTTGATTCAACAAATTAAAACAAACATTTGTTTTTGTCTATTTACCAATGTTTGGGAGCTAATGGTTGATTGTCATATGCGCACATATATTACCTGATGTTTGTTCCCACCATGCAGATTGGACAGATAAATCTCTAGGTGCATACCCAGCTTTAGATAGTGAACTCAGCAGACAGAAAAAGTATTATGATGACTACACATGGGCCCTTATTCTGATTACCACGCTCCCCTGCATGTACCGTTATGCACATGAGTGGGCACAGCAAACTGCTTGTTCACTGTCCCATTTGAATTTGCACCTAGCAGTGTGGACTGGGTGGGGGTGGGGAGGAGAAGGGACGCGTCCATGGGAACGCCCAGCATTACGCAGATGCAGGGGGCAGGCAGCTGACATCAGCAGATGTCAACTGCTCGCTAGGTTCCCGTACAGGGCACACGCAGGCCTAATGCAGCACAGACAAAATCTGCCGCTAGGAAATTTGGGGCCCGGGACTGATTTCCAGTCCGGGCACCCCCCTCCCTTCACTTACTGCCTGACTCCTTCTGTAGGTCCCAAAGCATAGGCTTCTTCAATGCAGGACGCCTGCGGCCAATTAAAATGCAGCACTGTCTGGTGAGCCAATCAGAACTCATGTACCGGCAGTCGCTCTGATTGGCTAACAGTACCCAAGCTCTGATTGGCTCAAAAGCCGATGCAGCATTTTAACTGGCCACCGGCGTCCTGCATTGAAAAAGCAGGCAGCATATCAGAGGCAGTCAGGGGGTTTGTGGTGGGCAAAATGAGCTGCCAGGGCCCTTCGAGAGGACGGGGCCCGGGACAGCTGTACCCACAGCACCCCCCTGTTGGTGGCCCTGTGTGTAAGCACCTTAAATCAGTGATGCTTTTTTAAAAGTTGTTTAGCTATTGTTTTGACTGCACACTTTAAACACTTGCCCCATTGACTGTAAGTGTACAATATATTTCAAGCTGTTTATATTTCTTTGGCATATTAACAGCTCTGGGATTATGCTGAACTACACTACCTGTCTTTGCGGTACTTCTTGAAAGAAAGTACTGTACAGTATGTGACAAGAACTTAATGGCACTTAGTTTATTGCAGTGACATTTTTAAGACTTTTGAATACAGTAGTATATTTTGTCTGACAGTTGATTTTATTTCCCCATTCATTTCATTAGTGTTAGCGCTGACATCTTACTTTTATTGTAGTTTCTGGAATTTTATGAGTTATACTCTACCTGTGTCAGTTTGTTTTACAGTTTTATTGAAATCATGTACTTGGCATACCTACTTGACATGTGTTTTATGAATATGGAGGGATATACGTTTTCTGAAAAACTGTCATCAACATCTCTGAACACAGAAAGGATATATTTATTCACATTTCATGCATTTTTGTCATCTTGATACATTTTCAGGCTTGGTGATGGTAATGACTCACCAGGACATGTCATGCCTTCATTGTCTGCAGTACGAGTAACAAGATTTCTTGTCTGTTGCACTGGGTTGTCTGAGCACATTATGCACCTTTTTCTAGCTGATCTAATGACAGTAAAATTTCACGCTTCTCTAAGTCACTATAGGCCTGTGGTTATATTTTGCAGATAATGGGTCACACGCCTTGTGTTCTGTGTGCTAACATTTGTCCATAACAAATAAATGTGATTTGATGTTACCACTAGGGATGTGCACCAGCCACTTTTCACGTTTTGGGTTTTAGGTTTAGAGTTCTGATTACCTTCAGGTTTTGGGTTCTAATGGGTTTTGCCAAAACACCCAATAAACGTTTTGGGTTTGGGGTTTTGATTTTTTTTTTTAAAGCATAAAAACTGCTAAAAAAATTGCAGAATTATTGTGTTTTGTTGTTCCTACGCTATTATTAACCTCAATAACATTAATTTCCACTCATTTCAAGTCTATTCTACACAAGTGCAGCCGCAGACAGGGTGGCAGTTTGAAAAACTAGGCCCCACTCTGGCTTGATCGTGTTGTTTACCACCAGCCGAGGAGCAGTGGGCGATTGGTGCAGCAATCAATTACTCTCAGCAGTGGGATTGGTCAGCTCTGTGATTGATTATAATTTATTATTACCACTGTCTTGTATATAAACAGTTGTATGCATTTAAAGACAAGTCCAGTTACCACATGAATGACTTTAGGCAGTGGGATTAATGAATGGTGATGGCTTGATCATGTTTACCACCAGCTGAGGATCAGTAGGTGATTGGTGCAGCACCGAGTTGGTCTGCGAGTGTGCTGTGCTGTGTATCTGTTTTTATCAGTTTAATATATAATAAGACCACTATCTAGCTTGATCATGTTGTTTACCACCAGCAGAGGAGCAGTGGGCAATTCGGCAGCATTCTGCAGGCAGTGGCAGAAACGCTCCTGTCACTTAGCTGTATTCCGATGGCATCTGGTTGTGTGATGCAGGGTGAAAGCAGCATCGACAGACTCCCAGAATAATGCAGGGTGAGAGCGGCAGTGGCGGACTCCCAGAATAATGCAGGGTGAGAGCGGCAGTGTAAAATTCCCAGAATAATGCAGGGTTACAGTGGTAATGGCAGACTCCCAGAATAATGCAGGGTGAGAGCGGCAGTGGCAGACTCCCGGAATAATGCAGGGTGAGAGCAGCAGTTACAGTCTCCCGGGATAATGCAGAGTGAGAGTGGCAGTGGCAGACTCCCAAAATAATGCAGGGTGAGAGCGGCAGTGGCGGACTCCCAGAATAATGCATGGTGAGAGCGGCAGTTGCAGACTCCCGGGATAATGCAGGGTGAGAGCGGCAGTGGCGGACTCCCGGAATAATGTAGGGTAAGAGCGGCAGTGGCGGACTCCCAGAATAAAACAGGGGGAGAGCGGCAGTAGCGGACTCCCAGAATAATGCAGGGTGAGAGCGGCAGTGGAAGACTCCCAAAATAATGCAGGGTTAGAGCAGCAGTCGCAGACTCCCACAATAATGCAGGGTGAGAGCGGCAGTGTCAGACTCCCGGAATAATGCAGGGTGAGAGCGGCAGTTGCAGACTCCCGGGATAATGCAGGGTGAGAGTGCCAGTGGCGGACTCCCAGAAAAATGCAGGGTGAGAGCGGCAGTGGTGGAATTCCAGAATAATGCAGGGTGAGAGCAGCAGTGGCAGACTCCCAGAATAATGCAAAGTGAGAGCGGCAGTAGAAGACTCCCAGAATGGGAAGCGGTCATCTATTAGAATGAACTTAGGTCTACAGTCATTAGGTCGACCCCACTAGGTCGACTGGCAGGAAGGTCGACCTGACTAAAGGTCGACATGGGCCAAGGTCGACATGACTTAAGGTCGAATTTGCATAAAGGTCGACATGAGGAAGGTCGACTGGTCATAAGGTCAACATGGGTTTTTCACTGTTTTTTGAGCCGACATGTGCCGACAGGCGGTATTTCATGCCCTACCATCCACTAGGGCTTGGTGGGAGAATAAAATAGTGTGCCGGGCGCAGCGAGGCACCGTGCCCGAAGCATTGCGAGCGAAGCGAGCGATGCGAGGGTCCGATTCTCATTGCCAACTGTGTCCATGTTGACTGTGTCGACATTCGGATAAAAAAAAGTGAAAAACCCATGTCGACGTTATGACCAGTCGACCTTCCTCATGTCGACCTTTATGCAAATTCGACCTTAAGTCATGTCGACCTTGGCCCATGTCGACCTTAAGTCAGGTCGACCTTCCTGCCAGTCGACCTAGTGGGGTCGACCTAATGACTGTAGACCTAAGTTCATTCTGACAGATGTCCCGATTCCCCCAGAATAATGCAAAGTGAGAGCAGCAGTGGCGGACTTACCTCCTGCACCCAGCTATAGCCCCTACAATGTGTGGCTAGTTATTGTGGCTTGGTCTTTGCTCTAGGTACCAGCCCTGTGACCAGTTGACCTCCCACCTCATATGTTGTTCACCTCCTCCCCCTCCTATCTTTATGCTCACCTTTGTTAGCTCCACTTTGTCCTCGCACCTCCTCTTACCTTCACGCATTTTTGATTGGGCTCAGCTGAAAATGTTTGCAGGTGACAGCCGTGGAATAAAATTAAGGAATATTTTTATTTCCATGCTTATTAGCTATC
Organism: Crinia signifera; assembly: GCF_055691185.1. Lineage (NCBI taxonomy): Eukaryota > Metazoa > Chordata > Amphibia > Anura > Myobatrachidae > Crinia > Crinia signifera. Next base: position 290,111,477 of record NC_139218.1, read on the forward strand.
ACCTGTCTCAATCTACTGTGGGGAGGGGTCTAAAGTTAGTAAGGTGACTGCCAGATGGCTGTACCAATGTAACCTAGTGATGGCACCATTATTTTATATACATTCTGCTACAGTGCAAGCAGGGCAAACTAAAGCCAAAGTCTCCACCACACAGCACATGCACAAACCGCGAACATTGGGGACAGGGCCAAATTTGGCCGCTACGAACCGGTGTGAAGTGGCCCCTGTGTTTGCAAATGTTTGTTTTGTGGATATTTAGCCGTAATTTGGGACTTGCTAAACTACAGTATAAGTGTTGTTTGTTCCTATTGTTAATACTGTATCTTATGTTTTTAAATATATTTCATTCTTAGCTTGATAACTTTGGGGGTTATTCTAGTTCATTCTTTCTGACAAAATCCTTCTTAGATGGACAAAACCATGTGCACTGCGGGTGGGGCAGATGTAACTTGTGCAGAGAGAATTAGATTTGGGTGGGGTTTTTCTTCAAAGTGAGATCTATATTGCAGTGAAAATCATGCAGTCAGTATTTTCACTGCACAGAAACAAAAAAACTCACCCAAATCTAATTCTCTCTGCACTTGTTACATCTGCCCCCCTGAAGTGCACATGGTTTTGTCCATCTAAGAAGGATTTTGTCAGAAAGAATGAACCCCTATAAGCTGATACTTTCAAGAGTTAACAATTCTACAGTATCTTATCTATTTGTTTGAAGTTTTTTTTCCTTGTTTTCAGTTTGAATTACTCTTAGGGAGCACAGCTACCAGGGTGGGACGGGCCCACAGGGTTACAGTGGAAACCCCTGGGTGGCCCCCAAGTATGAGGTGTTACTTTAGAAAATGATCATGCATCCACTAGCAGTATTTACTACAGTATATCTGGTACATTTATCTAGACAGGGCAGACGAGAGGTATGCTGGGCCCCAGTAAAATTGTGGAGGTGTGGCTTAATCACAGGAGGCGTGGTCACATCCCGCGGTTGGGCCTCGCCTCCAAAATGTTTAGGGGGTGATAAAACACGCTAAAGTCGAGAGGGAGTGTTATTGTACCCCGCCCCCCCCCCCCTCAGTAGCAGCAACACACCTACAGCATGTGCAGTGCTGACAGCAGGCTCAGCATGAGCTCTCAAGCTGTCAGTAGGTGTGTGCTTCTGCTACTTCTGCCCGGGAGGAATGGAGGGGTTTGACCAGGGCCACTGCCGGGCCCCTTCAGCAAGCCTTGGCCCGGGTAATTTGTACCTGCTCCCTCCCCCTCTCAGCAGCCCTGTATCTAGAGGCCCAGACCAATAATTATGAAATCCATTTGTAGTGACTGGCCATTCCCCATTCTTGGACCCCTACCACTGCCTTTCCTAGTGGGCCCTTAATGCCTCAGTCTGTCCACTACAAATAAACAATACCCCACTGCTGAATGGTGGAGATAATACATTTGATGACGTACTCAATTATATTTGTAATGAAAATTTAATTCCAAAGCCCTGTACAAACTAAACATGTTTTTAAACTATATGGCTCAGAAGAGCCCTTCTGAATGATAGCTTTAAAAAAAAAGTCTAATATGTATGCTTAATGTCGTTAATTATGTGCGCTCCTGTGCACCATCAATGACTCTCCATGGTCTGTACATGAAGCTCAATCTGACTATATCATCAGCAACAGCATATGGAGGACGCAGCGATGTCACTGAATGATATTAGTAACAATATTGTTCTGTGGGTACACACTGAGTATGTGTTTAACCACTTTCCCAGCAGCGGTTCCACTAGTGGGGAGTGTGTACGTTGCTTAAATGTCAATTATGCCTTTTTGGTGAACAATGCCCTGCTTTTATTTCATGGTGAGCCTGGAGCAATACTCCCACCCACCCCATTGTTAATAGGGCCCAGTCTACCAAGCTGGCGTAGTTTGAGAATTATTTTCTGTAGGTTCTACTGTATGTTCCAATTTGCCATTAAGTTCTAATTCTCAGAAAAGAACTAGTGGTGGTGAGTTTAGTAACATTTAGAACAGGTCAATGGGAAGTCCCAATCTATGCCGGATGGCTATTCCATTTTGCCAGTGGGGAGATTTCGGCCATTTAGCTGCTATATTTGGAGTAGTATTGTTTTAAACCTTTTTTTTTAAATATGCTGCTTTAGATCTAGTGGCTAAATTACTGATATCTCTCCACTTGCCACAACTCAGAGGCCGTTCTCTTTGACCCAAAGGCTCTGACAATGATCCGCAGAAAGACGATGACATCTTTACAGCCATGAGTCATTCTGTAGGACTTTTATTTTTTCATTCTATTCCAATCCTTTGTATTCGCTGTAGCACTGATGGTATCCTGCCTGGACACTTTGAAGTGTTTCATGTTGTTTAATCAGTCATCTTCTAACCTGGGGATTCATACCGTGGACCTCCTTTCAACCGTTGTGTGGTGGTGTCACACTGTCATAGAATCTTCAGAGGGCTGCTGAGAAAATCCCTGAATTATACTAAATTAATAATATGTAAATTAGTGATCCAAAACCTATTGAGACATGGCAAAAAAAATGGAGGTACATAGTTCTAAATATGCTGTTTTATGACGTTTATAGACCAAAGCTTTTAACTCGCTAATATATATGTTCTTTGATGTGCGGGACTAATAGCCATAAACTGACAATGTATTGTAACTGTAATAAAACACACAATGACACATTTCACATTTGCTTCTTAGTTATTTTAAAGGTCTAAAAATATTCTAATTTTCCATAAAAAGATCTGGATGAGATAAAAGTCAAATTTCAGTCTAAAGATGAATAGAGCAAGTGACTGCTCATGTGAGATTGATTAATCCTCATGCCTGTAGGCTTGGTTGAACCACACAGCTGGTCCAGTATGAATTTCTAGGGTTTTAAATGAGATCAAATAAAAATGAAACATCATTACAGAAATAGGCTTTAAAAAATCATAAAAATATTTAGTCTGCCAGTATTTCAATATGTATTCCATTTATGGCTGTTTATTGCAAGTCTATTCTCTAAAACTGTACAATGCAGTATTTCCACATTTATAGAAAGTCCTATTATTACAGATAGAGTAAAGTAAGGAACATTTTACTGTATCCTGAGAAGCCATATCATAGAAATTCTAAAGTACAGGTTGAGTATCCCTTTTTCGAAATGCTCTGGACCACGAGCATTTTGGATAAGGGATATTTTCAGATTTTGAAATATTTCTTTTTTTATACTTACCTGGTCCCCTGGCGGTCCACCGATGATCCCCCAACAACCACGGTGTCCCCTGGTGTCCACCATGGCCTTCGTAATCCTCTTCAGCGGCATCTTCGGTCCCAGGGGTGTATTGCAATTTTAATGATATGCACTCCCATGCGCGTCATTGACAAGCCTCGATTTCTGCTGAACATGCAGGTCAATTTGGCTATATAGCCAACAACCGTACATGTTCAGGGGTCCTGCTAACATCACGGACTATATAATTAACTGATATTGCTCAGTGTGTATGCTCAATATCAGCAACCCATTCCCTCGGCTGATAATGTTAATATCTTCCCCGGTCAACATCATACAGTGGGCGGTATTCTGGTTGCTTCACATGTGCATTTCTGCACATGTGCATAGCGCATGCACATGTGCAGAAACCCACTACAAATTGTGGGACCACTGGCTGCATGCAGGACAGCAAGCGGGGGGCAGAGAGGGGTGTGGGGTGGCGGGCTGCAACCATTACCATATGGGAATGCCCAGTGTTTCATGGGCGTTCCCATGAGAATGCTGGGCGTTCTCAAGGTAATGAGGCCGTGACGCAGGGGGGGGGGGGTGTATACCCTTAGAGGCACCCATCTCTGTCTGTGGATGGATGGCCTCTTTCCTCCTGAGGTTGCTCAGAGCAATGCTGGGCATTACCATATGTAAATGGCCCAGCCCAACGCCCACGCCCCTTCTCGCCCCCTGCCTGCACACTTGGGTGCATGCGGCCAGCGAACACACTGTTCGTCGTGGTCGCTTGCACTTGCATCTGCACATGTACAGAAATGCGTCTGCGCATGCTCAGACATAAAACATTGCTCACCCGTGCGAACACATGTGGGAGCGAATGAACCAGAATAACCTCCATAGTGTTCTCATAATAAAACTGAATGGCCAGATGTACATAGCAATATAATATTTCACTGTGTTTACACCTTCAGTTCAATATAGAGAATAAATCGTATCTATTGTACCTACAGGCTGGGCAAACAGTTTATATGGAAGGTATCTTTTCTTTGGACGGCTAAATAGGTCCCAGTGAACAGACTAACTGAGCAAACTGCAGTCACTATCCACCTGGAGGGGTTTATTCTTCTGCTGAAGCGTGTACGCTGTGGAGTCAGGACTGCAGCTTGGCCCTTATTCTGATCGGTGCGGATATTCCCGCATTCTTACGGAGCGGTCCGCACGCCACGGTGTTCTGCCGCGTGCGGCCATCGTCCGTAGAAACGCCCACGTGTCCTCCGCATTCGGACGGACTCACTCTTTAAGAACAGGGCGTGTTTACGGACGACATACAAACCATGCGTGTGCGGGAGAAACACTCAGATTCTGCACGGTATTACAGAGTATTACAGAGTATGCTCGGGAATACCGCATCCGAACGGGAGCCAAGCGGTGCTACCGCCCGTAAGCGGAGTATTTACGCCAAACAACCCACTATTATGTATCTTCTGCAATACATCACATGACCCACTTATTCAATTACCTATCCTCATAAAAAACTGCTTATTTTGAATTGGAATCAATTAGATGCCAATATATCCTTACAAGCATGCCTAACACATGCATTGCACACATTAACCCTTACAGCAATTTAAGTGCAATGGTTTGTATTAGACCCTGTGTAAAAGATTATAAACAATCTACACATATACTGTTTAATGTGCAAATAAAACCAACAACTGTGAACTTGCATAAAACATTTATTAGAATCAAAAATTAACATTTAACTAAAAAAATATACAATAATAAATTAGATTAGGAGATCTCGCAGGTCCTGCAGATCGGCTACTAATAGCCTCAAATGGTGCTCCGCCCGCAGGAGGGCCCCACGAACCCCCTCATCTGCCGGTGTGGTGTCATCTGTGGGCATGTCAAAGGGGCAAAAATTAGTCATGATATTCATGCATACATTTCACATACTGCTACATAAATTGCACAAATGCTAGGTGACATGTGTGTGTATATATATATATATATATATATGTAGAGAGATAGAGACACACATAGATAAATAGATATGACACATACATATATACATACATGCAAACTTATTTACTACATACTGTGTTTTTTTCCCTCTACCCTTTACTCTGCAGAAGACATAACAGTCATAGTGTTTCTTCTCAGTCACAACCCACCCATGACTAACCAATGACAAGCATGTCATGGCCTCCGTCAATAAGAACTTGTCACAATCTCCTCAGTCTAAGTTCAGTGATGGTTCGTGGCATGGGAGTTATGCAAATGTCAGGAATGCACAGTACACATCCTCAAAATCATAATTCTGTCTAAACCAACCTACAATTCTGTGAGGGCAAAAAAACAATCTGAACTACAGGGGGTGTTTAGGTAGAGGAGGCTCCTGGGACACTGGCAACTTGTGACTCCATTCCAAGGTAGGCCGGGCCATACTCCATTTATAGCATACATCCTATAGTTTATAAATAACATTCACCAACAATATAGATTCCACTATTTGATGGGTCATAATCAACGCTTGCAGCAGGTGAATTTAATCCACAAATGATCCACTCATCCCTTTACTCCAGGATCCTGTTTAACTACAACGGTTATGTGGCAGTCAAAATGGAGCTCAAAGCCATCCCACAAACCTGTGTAATTCAGAGGTGTCCTGGATGAAAGGGATGCCTTGGACACCCCATCTAACCCGTACCTGTATCTGTAGCTACCCACTTTGGGGTCTGTATTAATAGTATTGTACCAAATTTTTTTATCGCCAGTGCTACATAACAAATACCAGTACAACTACTTCATGAATGATGCATTATGTAAACATACCGATCAGATGGGACTCCGGGGCCTGACACGCCTCCTCCCCCTCGGAATCGGACACCTCTGGGGCAACCGTGGCCTCCTCAGCCCCCTCCTCCGCCAGCTCCTCCGCCACCATCACCTCGTCCACCTCCTCCGCCACAACCAACTCCTCCACCACCACCACCTCCTCCTCCACCTCCTCCTCCACCACCTCCTCCACCACCACCACCTCCTCCTCCACCTCCTCCTCCGCCACCAACACCTCCTCCTCTGCCACCAACTCCTCTTCCACCTCCTCCACCACCACCTCCTCAGGCACCTCCTCCTCCTCCACCACCTCCTCCACCATCTCCTCCACCATCTCCTCCACTTGCTCCTCCAACATTTCCTCCTCCTCCTCCACTTGGTCCTCCTCCACCCTTGCCGCCACCTCCTCCTCCTCAGGCTCTTGCCCCTCCTCCTCGGCCAGGGCTGCCTCGGCCTCTTCACGTGCCTGTCGGGCTCGGGCTCGTGCTGTGTGGTAGAAAAAAAAATCATGGTCAATGTCGGGTCATTGGGGCACATGTATTAATCCATAACAAGACATACATGGAAGGGTGATAATGATGGCAAACGATGCTGGAAAGTAGCTCCTTACTGTTAATGGACTCCAAAATGTGACATTTAAAATATTATGTGATTCTTAGTAATTTGTTCAAACATTACAACCCTGGCATTTATCAATGTGTAACACATATTAGATCTGGCACATTGTATGCATCAGAATCATCAATGCTATGTCATTACATATAAAAGCCACATGACTGCATGTTAACCAGGAAGAAGCACACATAACAGTCTATGGACTTTTAAACCCATGGACACCCACTTATCATGAGACACATTTTATTGTTTCTATATGCTATGTTGTAAGTGCGAAATTTCATAGCTAAAATACTCACAATCAGCTATTTCGCCCCTAATTTGCTGTAACAGCTGGGGCTGGCGCCTGCGGAGGTCCGACCACCGCCTCTCGAGCTGCCCGATGGTCCTCCGCACCCGAGTGCGGGCGTAAATCCTGCGCCCTGCCGCAGCATAGGCCCGGCGTTTATGTCGGTTGCTGATAAAGGGCCCAGCACGGCCCAGCCTTGTCTCCATGACGGAGACAAGAACCCTCAGCTCCGCAGGAGAAAACAGGTCTGCCCTTCGTGTCTCCGCCATGTTAACAATGGCATCAATCAACCAATCAGGTGGTGGCATTGGTTTATCACAGTTATTTGTGTTAATAACTTTATTGTTCATCTTTACATGAGCAGCGTCTCTGCGCCAACACAAATGGTGACAAATTCGCATGCCTTCAAAACAGTAGTGCTGATGTATGGCAATGAACAAATCTGATATATATAAAACACAGTGTGTATGCACTTAGCAAATCCAATGACGCCTCGCTCCGCCAAGCAACGCGTGCTATAGCTTAGCAACGCATAGCTGTACTTAGCATTACTTACTCTATGCATCTATGTGTATGCGTACATTTATGTTTAAAAGCCACATACACATACTTGCAGGTATCCTGAGTCCAGCATTATACACCAGCGCTGGCTGCCTGGCTGCCTGCCTGGGTGCCTGCCTGCCTGCCTGCCTGCCTGTCTGCTCCTTGAAATGTTTAAACATGTTAATAAATTCAAATATCATATATATATATATATATATATATATCTGCAAACAAATCATACATCAACACAGGAAAAAATCCCCAACACATTAGAGAATAAATCAATGTACTCACCAGTCATCAGGGATAGTATCAACTACAATAATGAAGATATAACAAACACATAAGATCCCTTGTAGAAGGTATAATAATGAGCACCTATATTGTACTTCCCCCAAAACTAAGCACATATGATAAATATCTACTATTTCTTTGCCATTAGGAGGGCAGGCTGGATAATTGTCGTTTTGTAACACTGACAACTACCACACTGTACTTATTTGAAGGGGTGATTTTTACAACAATTGGTGTGTTCTGGTCAACTAGATAAAATGTACCTGAAGTATCTTTGCGCCACAGAGTCCCGCAGCTGGTATCCCCTCCGGCATTCAGGGGCGCGGGATGGGCGCATGGGCGGATCTTGCGGCTCAGATGGTACCTCCCACTCATCAAAGGGTATCTCACGCCGCACAGCAATGTTGTGGAAAAATATACACAGGCCCACGATCCTCGACACCATTTGAGGCGCATACTGTAAGTCACCACCAGTGCGGTGGAGCACTCTAAATCTACCCTTTAAAAGGCCAATTGAGCGCTCCACCACTTGCCTGGTGGCAACATGCGCCACATTGAATGCCTCCTGTGGGCCCGGTGCTGGGTAGCTGTACGGCGTAAGTAGCCAGGGCGTACATGGGTAACCGGAGTCACCCAGAACCCACGCATCACGGCCTTCCAGCTCTTGTAGTCTTTGCCATATCCCGGTTTGTCGGATGACATGAGAGTCATGGGCACTTCCGGGAAACTTCGAGTTGAAGGCGAGAATCTCCATGGATGGGCCACATACCACCATCACGTTCAGTGAGTGGAACAATTTGCGGTTCCTATATATCTTCTCACTTCGAGATGGAGGCACAAATGGTACATGGGTGCCATCCACAGCCCCTATCACATTAGGGAAGCCAGCAATTTGATGGAAGGCCTGCTGGCTTCTGCACAGGGTCTCGGTGGCAAATGTCATGGCCATGAAGTGCCCCTTGCGCCTGAACATGGCCGACGTCACACGCCTCAGGATTCGGCAGAAGGCCGGCTGAGATATTCCAGCAAGTACTGCCACTACTTGTTGGAATGATCCTGAGGCGCAGAAATGCAACACCGCCAGCAGCTGTGTGTGAGGCGGAATTGCTGTCGTGATCCCGTGTAGAGGTTCCAGATCACTCTCAATTAACGAGAGCAGATCCAGAATTACATGTGGCGGTAACCGGTACCTAGTAAGTACCTCATCATCGGGCATAGCAAACAGAGTCACCCGTGTGCGATAGATTCTAGCACGTCCTGGCCTCCTTGGGCGACGAGTGGGGAGAGCCGCAAGTGCCCTTAGCCTCCTTTCCATGTCCCGCAGCATTGCTTCAGCAACCTATAAAGAAATGAACATAAATACTGATGCACCTATGCACATAATGGCCATATCCCACTACAAATAGATTTGTAGGCTTCAATACGTACAATAGATGGCCGCCCCGTAAAATCCCGAAGATCCATTTGACTCTATAATGATGTAACAATAATATGAACTCAATACACACCGTCCTAAACACACAGATGCTTACAACATCGAACTACTAAACACTACTTGAGTATCAAAGGTGTCTGCATTTGTTGCCGACATCATGTACTATGAGACATTCCAGCTATTGCTGGGACATGTTGTCCTGCAATAGATGAACACACACAGGTTTCAGACCTGTGAGTGAAATAGTGAACATGTGACATGTTGCAATAATGCTACAAAGACTTTGCTGGCCCAACAATCTGTAGTCAGTGAGGCAATGGTGCATACATTCATACACTTACATTGTTAATGGATAACATATCTACAAGGACCATGGAAGAGCTTACCTTAGACCCTGACAAGTCCAGATCTGGAGACAAATGATTCTAGCAGCAATTCACTATTTATAGGCCTGTCACATGTGTGGTCTATAACAGTAGTGATGAGTATTGCATGACTTGTGGCCTGGATTTTCTAAGGGATTGGGCTACTTTTAGCTTGCAATCAAACGCCACAATACCACAGTAGTCATGAACCAAATGTCATGTCATGCTAGCAAATAGCATGTGTATTGTGCGATAGTCACAGGTGTAGCAGAAGATTCTATGCAATGTTAGAATTGGTGACCAGTATTTCATGTCGAAGTTTCGCCAGGTTTTACACAATGGAATTTCCGCCACCGTATGCGGCGCGAAAAAACAGCGACGTACGCTCGTGCACGGAACGCAGCTGCCGCTGATGTCCGCCAAACAGGATACACAAACAGTATATAAAGGTGTATTAGAAGGTGACAATGTTGTTGCTAACATGTCTGGATCACAACCAGAGGTGGACCCAGACCTGCAGCAACTATTTGACCAGATGGACTCCAGCACCACCTATGTGCCACTGCACATGCGGCCAGTGGGAAATGAGGAGGCTGCTGGCCCTTCTACAGCAGGCCAACCTGCACCTGACCATTCTACAGCAGGGCAACCTACACCTGGCCCTTCTGCAGCAGGGCAACCTGCAGCTGGCTCATATGCACCATCAGCAGAATCTTTTGGAACACAACCGGGGACTTCACAAGATAGTACCATGGCCAGCACTTCAAGTGCAGCGACACGTGCCAGGGGGCGTGGCCATGGACGTGGCAAGGGGAGAGCGAGGGCAACAGAGGAACCAACTACAAGAAATAAGGCATATGAAGCACAGGAGCTTGCCATCCTGGTTCCCCGAGCACGTGATTGGATTGAGTGTCCATCGGAGAAGCTGACACACACACGCAGATGGAAGATTTGGGAACAGATAACGGCAGAGATTAATGAAGTAGCGCCACAAGTTCGTGAGACGGACCATGTGAAGAAGAGGCAAGTTGTTTTGTGATACATGTGCCCAGTAATAGACAAGTAATGATTGAATTCATGCTTAGATGGATTTTGCAAATGGCCCGTGAGGTTGTTACGATACACAGACATTATTGCCATGTTATTTAGTTGAGAGTTAGAGTATGGTGATTGTGAATGTGTATTGTAACGGTTGATATCATAGTTGCATGTAATGTTATCTTTTGGACATTAAGCACATGTCGTAATATGTAGCACAGAGCAATGGCTGCAACAGCAAACATCTGGAGTGACATGTATTAATATGTCAACTTACATTGCAGGTGGCAGGACTTCAAAACCAACCTGAAGAGGAAGATGACCAAGCGGTGGGAACACAGCCAGACATCTGGGGCCGGGCCCATGCCATCAGGGCTAGAGCTCACCCCCCTGGAGTTGATGGCCGAGAGCTGTATATCAGTTGAGGAGGTCAGGGGGGTGAGCACGATGGATAGCGAGGCCCCAGCTGAAGTGTTTGCGTCTTTTCTGGAAGGTAAATATTGGTCATGCCATAAGCTTGTGCAAGTAATTATCTTAGAATGTGTCCTAATTGTGTTTATCATTTTCCACAGACACCCCACTGCTTGGTGACGACTCTGCTCAGGAGGTGGAGGAGTCCGTGCCACCTGGCCCCAGTGGTAGGCCTGTGCAGCAGCAGCCATCGGCCCAAGCCGATTTGACCAGGTTGGCCCAGATGCTTGGGGACATAAACCAGCAGGGAGAGTTGGCATCAGAACGGATGCATAGGACCGAGGAGATCATGGCGAGCTTGGTCAGCACCCAGCAGGCCATCGCTGGGAGCCTGCAGGCCATGGCTGAGGCGCATCAGGCCATGGCTGCAAGTGCTCAGGTGCTGGCCGAGCAAGCCACCCGCCAAAATGATCTCCTCCTCCACCATAATGAGCTTATGGTGGAGCTGGTTAACAGCAACAGGGTCCTAATGTCATCCGTTTCTGGTGCATTACCACCAGCAACACTCCCTGCTGGCAGGAGGGGTAGACCAGCCAACCCCTCACCAGCATCTGCTCCACCTGCCCCAGCATCTGTCCGTGGCCGAAGAGCTGCTGCACAGGCCAAGGAGCCTACCAAGGCCAAACGTGGTCGAAAATGAACTTGTGGCTGCATTAATCTCCACCGTTATCTCATCCCAAATCTTCCATTGTACTGTGTGTGTCAGCTTCTTGTGTCCAATCACGTGCTGAGGGTAACCAGATGAGCCCTTGCTTCCAATGTCCTTTTTGGTTCCCCTGTTGCCCTCTTTTGCCTGCCATTACTGTCAGCTGCACTTGATGTGATGTTGCTAAGTCCCCGGTTGTGTTCCAAATGATTCTGCTGATGGTGCATATGAGCCAGCTGCAGGTTGGCCTGCTGCAGAAGGGCCAGGTGTAGGTTGCCCTGCTGTAGAATGGTCAGGTGCAGGTTGGCCTGCTGTAGAAGGGCCAGCAGCCTCCTCATTTCCCACTGGCCGCATGTGCAGTGGCACATAGGAGGTGCTGGAGTCCATCTGTGTGCAATTATATTTGTTTTGTATTATAATTTATTTTGTTACATTCCTGCCATGGTTTGTTTTTTTTGGTATTTTTATTTTTTTGTCATTGCATCACAGTGGCATTGACAGTGAAATTTATATAAATAAATTGCTTTACTTTACAACAATTGTGTGGTTTAATTAGTACATGTCGCATACACATGTGTATTGCTAGTATTAATATTCAGTCATGTCCATTGTTAGCAGGTTTAAAGTGTGTCAGAAGTACAGCATATGTGGGTGATTAGTAAGGTTTCCTTGAAGCAGCAATGGTTTCAATTAAAGCACTGACAAGCGTCCTATAAGTGATTAATGAGTAAAGGAGTCGATTTTATTGGGTTCAGGTGTTAATGCTTGTAGTCATTAGGCGGTCCGTTCGCCTCCCGCAGGAACGAGTGGTGTCCGCAAAGCAATAGTGGCCTTTTGGACACCGCACATTTCTTCCCTTTTTGTTCGCGTGCATTCGGAGTGCTATCCGAATGCACGCCCCCCAACATAAGTGTACTCCCCCGTGTCCGCCCATGTTTCCGCCCCGTTTTGCCCACTTTGAAACTACGCCCATGTGTCATTCCGCATGACGCCCATAATACGCCCATATTTCCCGAATGATTGCGGTGACCAGTTTTGTACGGGATTTGCCCGAACAGGTACGGAGTCAAGGCGTGGCACATGCGCGTGGCGTTCTCCACGCATGTGCAGACGCCGTAAAGACGCGATCCGAAAGTATGCGGGAAAGTACGCGTCAATCAGAATAAGGGCCCTTGTGTCAATTTCCCCTTTCTGGGTGGTGTAGTGATTCTGTCTCAGGCTTCCAATTAACGAACAACAGTGTGCAGTACTTTTGTGGTTTGGAAAGGAACATTTGTGCACAGTAAAATATCAATTTAAAGTCCAGTCTATATCTACTTTTAGACCACCAACTAATTACCCAGCGGCTCAATGCTGAACACTGAATGCATTCCTAAATGTGCCATAAACACCACTTTTATCCTATAAATCACATTCCGGATGCTTGTACTGCAGTTGCATAACATTCATCAAATAATATCTGTAACTGCTCGGCTTCACACATTTTTCATCTATTGATACTGCACTGAGGGGTACATTTACTAAAGCTTCTAAAAATGATAAGAGGTGATGTGACCCCTAGCAACCAATCAGATTCTGTACATCATTATTCTATTGCATCCTAGACAATGGTAGAAAGATTTTTAGAATCTTTAGTAAATTAACCCTTAACTGCCTGTTTCTGAGCTACATGTAGTGCCAATAACAAAGCAATGCTTTTCTACTGGGCATGCATCGAAGTTGCACCACATCTGTGTGGCAATTGACTGGGCGGTGGTCTCTTAAAAATATCACAAAAAAATGTTTTAGGCGTTCCTGGAAAGTGACCAGGTGATGGCTATTAAGATGAACAGAGATGCTGCACCTTGTGTGAGTGGCACAAAGATGCTGAACCTTATGTAAATGGCACATACTGTATGACCTTATTTGAGTGGCACAAAGATGCTGCACCCTATGGAAGTTATACAGAGATGCTGCACCCTATGGGAGTTGTCTGGGCTGGTGTTAGGCCTCTCAGCGCCCTAGCCAAAACTTCAACCTACCCCCCCCCCCCCCCCCCCCCCCCCCCCAAAAAAAAAAAAAAAAAAAAACTGGTTTTCCAAGCAACCCTGGGAAGGTGGGCAAGTCCCCTGCTTTCCCTGGAGTTTGGAGATGAAGTCTTAGAAGTTCCACAGTCGCCACCTGCATAAAGTACAACAAGGATACTCATCCTTGATTTTTTTGATTTGCAGACTTGGTCTTGGTCTCCCCCCCCCCCCCCCCCCCGCAATCCCAAGCTGCCTAATGTTACAGCCGGCCCTGGGAGTTGTACAGATATGTTGCACCTTATAGGAGTCATACAGAGATGCTACTTCTATGGGGTGGTACAGGGATGCTGCACCCTATGGGAGTTGTACAAATATGCTGCACCTAATAGGAGTCTTACAGAAATGCTACATAAAAAAAGATTTAATTGCAAATTGTGTTTAAATGTCAACCTTAAGGTTAATTATGTGGTGAGGGATTGGATAATCTGCTGTCCATATATTTTATCATCTGAAGTCACAAACAATAGTTTTAATTATTAAACTGACCAATTTGAATTACTCCTGGGCCGCCAACCCGAGGCACCTCTTCAAGTGCCCCAAGGCACCCCAGGGTGCCATGACACACAGTTTGGGAACCAAGGTGCCATCAGGGTGGGTCTGAGGGCAAGGCCGCCGAGAGGGGGGGGAGCAGGTACTAATTACCCGGGCCCAAGCTTGCTGATCTGAGCCCCCCTTCCCGTCCATCCCTCCCGGGCAGCAGCAGTAGCACACACGTACAGCATGTGCTGACAGCAGGTTCAGCATGAGTGTCTCACTGACAGCGTGAGGTAGATATGTGCTGCTGCTGGGGGGGGCGACAATACCCCCCCTCCCCCTCTACTTTAAAGTGTGTTTTCACCACCCTAAACAGTTTTGGGGTGTGGCCTAATCGCAGAAGGTGGTCATGCCTCCTGCAATTAGGCCATGCCCAAAATTTTTTACCGGGGCCCAGCATACCTCTTGGCTGCCCTGTCTGCGGGTACTTGAGTCCTTGGCCTGAACATAAATGGGGCCCAGATGGCAGCATATTAGTATTTGTACCAGCATCACCACTGCTGTCTCTTTAAGATAGATCCGGCGGTCACTAGGACCCGCTGCAGCTCTCTGGAGGTCAGGAGGGTTACTCATAGATGTGCTGAGGAAAAGGAGATTCATCCCTGTATACTGTACCTTCAGTTCTCAGCCCTGCTCCAGGGCCGGGAACTGAAGGACTGCTGTGCCTGAACATGGCAATATCTTTATTGCGGCAGCTCTGGCAGCAGAAAGATGTAATCTTTTGTTTTGGCTCTCCAGCTCCTTCCTCAGCCTCTGGTATCATAGAGCAAGGTAGATATGCAGCTACTGGCCAGGAACCTGGGCTTCTCTACAGCACAAGTCCTGCACTCAACTAAGTTGAGGCTCAGTATCCCGGGTATAGATGGTACCAAGATACTGATGGGGGCGTCTGAGGTCTCTTCCAGGCAGTAAGACTCAGTACCATATACACTGTGTGTATGTCTGCATAAAATGTCTGTACATTATTGAACCAAACTGATTATTTATATTGTGTCCATGCAGCTGGCAGCTTTTGAGTGTTTGAAATAGATTGCAAGCTCTTTGCGTTAATCTCCTCTTCCTATGCTTAGTAGTATTTTTTTCATTATTCCCACCAATCCCAAGATTGGCCACCCTAATTATGAGACCAGAGGTGTCAGCAACAAGTCCTTATCCTTTAATTGGGTCCCTTTGATTCTGATCTCCTGACATAAGCAGTGCAAAACGGTTGTGGGATAGCTCACAGACAATGTCTATGTTGACAGTGAAAGATAGACATGCACAATGTTAACACAAGCAAAAGGTTGATGTGGAAAAAGTCATCTCAAGTTTTTTACTTTTTGCGTGTCAATGTCGACACCTGACCAGATGACCCCCCCCCCCAGTGTAATGCATCCCCTATTATGGCTTGCTTCACTCACAATGCTTCAGACCAGATGGCTCACTCTACTACCGCTGCACTCAGCACACTTCTTAATCATCAACGTGGATGGTAAAATATGAAAATCCCCAAAGATGAAAAACTAATTTTGACCTTTTCATGTGACGGCCTGTTATGTCATTATGTCAACCTATCACCAGTGTCGACCTTGGGCACATCAATCTGCTGGTGCCAACCAGTGGTGTAACAACCTAATTTTTTGGCACCCCCCCTCCCCCTCCCCTCGGCGCCCCCCAATGCCCGTACCTGCCCGGCCGCATCTGCGGTCACGGTCCCGTCTCTCCCGGCGCCGGCTCCTGCTGCTATAATTAAAAGTGACTCTTAGAAAATGGCTGCCCCCATACTGCAGACAGAAAACTGTAGAATGGGGGCAGCCATTTTCTAAGTGTCAGTTTTCATTATAGCAGCAGGAGCCGCACCAGGAGAGACAGGACCGTGATGGCAGGTACCGGCAGACAGCAGTGGGTAACTATAGCCCCGCAGACCCCCGGAGCCTGCTCCCACACTTTCTCTGCGCCTCCCCGCCACCGTGGGGGCTGCGGAGCTATCGTTACGCCACTGGTGCCAACCTATTGACTGTCGATCTAGACATTATGGGGGAAATTTACTAAAGGAAATTTGTAAAAAATAGGTGTATTAGTATCCAGAAATACACCTTTTTTTGACATTTACTATCCCGAAAATACGGCAATTTGTTTTCGTATTGATAGCACATCAATACGAATATGAACTGCAGTATTTTCGGGATAGTAAATGTCAAAAATAAGTGTATTTCTGGATACAAATACACCTATTTTTTTTACAAATTTCCTTTAGTAAATTTCCCCATATCTGTCAGCCATCTAGAAATGTCTTTACACCTTTTTGTCTATAATAGAGTTTATTTTTAATATCTGTGCATGCAAAAAAAAAAAAATTCAGCTTTATTATACCAAAAATATACCTCCAGTAAACAATAAAATAATTTGCTTGGACAGCAAAAAAAACACCATTAAAGTTGAAAGATTAAAGGTAAAACTTTGAGAATGTTATGAGCGCTAGAAAAACAAACAGATGACACGTCTTCTCTGTGTCTCACAAAAGACTGACTTATTTGAAATGACACAAAGTGCTATACTCCCTATTTTAAAGTATTTAATTATGTATTTTTGTTACACAGCATGTAACTTACTGTACATACATATGTAACTACAAGTGATGCCACAAGCTGAGACGACAACGCTTTCCATAAAGAATGCATGGATGCATATTGCAGTTTTACACTGCGCAGTAATGCACCACCCGCAAAGAATACTAGCTTATTATTAAATAGCAAAGATGTTTTCCTTTTACTTTATATCTATCTCTTATTGTTTGGTTGCACTGAAATAGGTGGATGAGACAGAAAGCTGGGAAAGGTTGTATAATGGGCCCAATTCAGCATTGCTCACTAAGCAGCGCACATTCACTGCCTGGGGAGCCCAGAAACACAGCCGGCCATCCCCTTGGTACCATGTGAGCGGCTGTACACAAACCAATCCCCTTGCATGCTACCATCAAATGATTTCTCTCTCCTTCAGTAATAATGTCCCACTTTTTGTATACCCCTTTCACACCACCACAATAATTCGGGTTATTACCATCTTAACCAATGTTGTGGCATGGTGTGAAAGGGTCTCCAAAAATAACCTGAGGTCCAGGGACCTGGGAATCCTACCAGGGTTGATCCCTGGCTAAGGATCAGTGTCAACTGGTGACTCATGTCATCCAACCCTGGTCCATTTAACACTGAAGATTTGTCTCACTTGAATACACAGTAATGTCATCTATAAGCTCCAACAAAGGGGAAGCCCCAACCATAACCTGGATATACAAATATATAGAAGAGGATAGTAGCCAGGCGCTGATCTTATTCTATTAATGTTACTGACCTGGGTGGTGGTCCCTATGTTCACGTAACAGTTTCTTTGAAATCACAATTTCCCCCGCATTAGGACACCAAAGACTCTCTTTGGTGACCTGATCCGGGGGAAATTGTGATTTCAAAGAAACTGTTACATGAACATAGGGACCACCACCCAGGTCAGTAACATTAATCATTGGTCTTTGGAGTGATAGATGACCCTGGATAGGACATTTAAGGAATAAAGAAAACGCTACGTGTATATAGGGACCATCACTAAGGTCAGTGTGGTCGAGTGGGGGTCTGCGTGAACTTTTAAGAAAACTTTGTGGAGGTCCAAGAGGAAGTAAAACCACATATGGACTCATATCTAATAGAATAAGATCAGCTCCTGGCTACTATCCTCTTGTCTATATTTGTGTATTGTGGTAGAGGAGTGGTGCTCCTTGGATAAGAACCGGGCAGCAGATCTTAGTGGCACGGTAGAGTGGGGAATCTCTGTTTTACACATAACCTGGATATAGTCTGCGGTGTGACTTAAACACTGTGACATGGCATGAAACCCACGTTCCCTGCAGTGGCATAACAATAGCCCCCACAGACACCATGGGGGCTTGGCGGCACCAGCTGGCTTGAGGGTGCTGGGGGAATGTGGGGGCTATTGTTAACACTGCCAGTGCTGGGTCCGTGATAGTTGTAGATTCAGGGGATTACCTCCTCCGTCCCTTTTCTAGTCAGCCTCCTTTCCACCTGTCTGTCCACCCATTCTGTTGGGTCCCATTATGCCTGCAGGTAATGAAAATGTCATTGCCAAAAAGTCCGCCAACTCCGCTAGCGTCTATAGTAACTATCTTCTAAATGCATCAACAATTTTGGGAGGGATTTTTTCATTGTGGCAGCCCCGGTAGGACACCAGCGGCAGCAGAGAATGGAGGTGGAAATGAGGGGGGAATACTCTGATTAACCCCTGGTGGCCATATGGGGGGGATTACCTACAGCGAGCAGATACAGTGGGAGAAGGGCGCACAGTAACTTCATGCTGCAGGGGGCACAGTATTTATAAGTACGCTACTGGTCCCATGACCTGGCCTAGCCTAGGTTGTGATGTACAGTAAGTACTGAAGTTCTAATGTGCTAAATTGAGTTAACCAGGAGTGACCAAAGTAGCGAAAAAGCAGTTTCAAATGTCATCAGTTATAAACAGTGACTATAATGCAAACTGCCTTTAAGTCCCCTGAAATAGTGACACCTACAGTAGTTCCCTCTCTTGCTCAGTAGTTTCCATTATAGTGCCATTTATACTGTATTTAGTATTTGGATTTTTGAGACCCAAGTGCATGATTTTGCATTTTTTGGCATTAAACTGTATTTTTTTTTTTTTATGCATTTATGTTTTTATTAATTTTTATAGCATACAAATTATTTGGTAACAAGCCAAACAAGAAAAAAATAAAATAAGACAGTATCAGATAATGGCTCTTGTCTCGTTTACATCATGTATAATAATCATCAAGGCATCTATGGTACAGTTCACGAACAAAGAAATTTAGGTGCAAAATACGTGAAACATAGTGGTATATATGCATCCACGAGGGATGGTGGTCAGCCGCATGCTCCATGGCTCATAAGAGGTGTGGAAACAACTACACACTGGGCATTGTGTAAGGGGAATCCAGCCATTTGGACCATACTGCCAAGTACTTAGACTCTGCTTTCCTGGCAAGATACTGTAGGAAAACTTTTCGTGAGAGACCGTTTCATTAACTAGAGATATCCAGGAGTGTGTAGTTGGGAAATTCCTAGCTAGCCAGGTCCTGGCAATGGAACCAACTACATACCGTCTAGTTGGTGCATCTAAAATCTCCTCATCTATGGCAGCTAAAGTACAGACTGTAGGTGACAAAGCATCTTTTGGGATACCGTTACTAGATATAATGTCAATAACATTAGACCAGAAAGTCACTACATGAGGGCACGTCCAGAGTAAGTGCCAGAAGGAGCCTTCATGGGCTCCACATTTGGGACACCGTGGGACAGAGATGCATCCCATGTGAAACAATTTATCTGGTGTGTAATATATCCTGTGTATTATAAAGAATTGAATCTGTTGAAATCTAACAGTCATGGTGCTAAAACAGGGACTGGCCAGAGCTACCTCCCAAGTATCTTCAGGTACGGGTCCTAGATCCAAGTCCCACTTAGCTTTAAGTAGGGTTAGGGTGTTATTATTTACTGATAGTTGGATATTAGAATAGAGGTTAGAGACCAAGTGATTAGGCAAAGTACCTATCAGGAGACCTTTTACTGGGGATTCTTTGAGCAGTGGGGGGCGTCCCTAAACTGGGTATTAAGAGCATGCCGCAGTTGAAGGAGCCTATAGAAGAAGGAATTAGGCACAGAGAAGTTGGAGCTCAGTTCTTGAAATGATTTGAGGGTGTTTTCTTTGTACAAGTCGCCCAAGCTAGAGATTCCCTATTGTCCCCATGTGGATCTAATTTGCAAGCTGGTTAATTCAGGAAGTCTAGCGGGATTATTTAGGGGCGTTTCTGGATCCCATCCTTGGCCATTCATCATGACATGTACTGATTTCCAGACTAGTATGGCCTGTTTGATTAAGGGAACGTTAGATAGGTTGCTGTTGCTGCTTAACAAAATTTGGATCGGGGAAAGTCCTGGCAGGAGCTGAGACAGCATTTGAAAGTGGAGAACAGATGGGTCAGAGTCATTGAGCCAATTCCACACAAATGCTAGCTGAGCAGCATAATAATAGGTCCTAAACATTGGAAGTCCCTGTCCACCCTTATCTCTTGGTCTCGTCAGAATAGCTAATTTTATCTGGGCATGTTTACGTGCCCACACCAGTGAGGAAAGCAGCCCATCAATCATTTTAAAGATCTTCTGTGGGATGTAGATTGGGGATTGTTGTAAGACATAAAGCAATTTGGGCTGGAAGACCATTTTAATTAGGTTCACCCTACCTGTTAAAGTCAAAGGCAGCTTACTCCACACCACCACCCTAGTACGTAGGTACCTAATTATTGGGTCTATGTTCAGTGTAACAAACTAACGAGGATCATTAGAGACCAAGATGCCCAAGTATTTAAAAGAATCAGACCATTGCAAGGGCAGCGGGATCTCCGGAATGGTTCGGGGATTTCCCAGTTATAGGCATAATACAGGATTTATCCCAATTAATCAGTAGGCCGGAATATTTGCCGTATTCATTGATGATATCTAGTACTGTCGGCATAGATTGGGCATAATTCTGTACAAACAACAGGACGTCGTCAGCATAAAGTGCTATTCTGTCTTCTCTATCTCCCACACGTAGGCCACTAACAGCAGGAGAATTCCTAAGGAGGCTTGCAAGGGGGTCAATTGCAATTGCAAAAAGAGTGGGGGACAGGGGACAGCTTTGCCTGGTGCCCCGGTATAGAGGGAATGGGGAGGAGATGAATCCATTCACAGAGATCCTCGCCACCAGGTCAGAATATAGTAGTTTAACATAATTAATACATTTAGGGCCTATACCCATACGATACATTACCTCCCAGAGAAACCCCCACTCCACAGAATCAAACGCCTTAGCGGCATCTAAAGAAACTATAACCGAGGAGTGAGAGTCCTCATGGGGCAACTGCAAATGGGTAAACAATCTATGCAAATTTATTGAAGTAGATTTATGTGGCATGAATAATGTGGGTGAATAATTTGGGTGATTACCTGATTTAGCCTGATGGCAAGGACCTTAGCAAGGATTTTAATATCTGTACACAACAATGAAATCGGTCGATACGATTCTGGCATTGAGGGATCCTTCCCCGGTTTAGGGATAAGAATAATCAACGCCTCAGACATAGATGATGGTAGTGTACCTTGCTCAAGCAACTGTGTAAAAAGGGTAAGTAGACGGGGTGCAAAAAAGTCCAAATGTTTCTTGTACAGTTCTAATGGGATACCGTCTACCCCTGGGGCCTTTCTAGCAGGAAATGATCTAACGGCACCAACCACTTACTCCAGAGACAGGGGAGAGTCTAAGAGCTGGCAGGCAGCGTCTGAAATGGAAGGGAGGGGAACATTAGAAATGTACTCCTGCAATTCCTCATTACTGCAAGTAATTTTAGACTTATATAGGCGCTCATAAAAGGCCATAAATGCATCTGCTATATCTGGGGTGCGAGTAGTGGTAAACCCGTCAGGATGTTTTAATTCAACTACTGTATTGTTAGTGCGGTCGCCCCTGGCTAGATGGGCCATAAAGCTTCCCGGCCTGTCCCCCGTAGCATACACAGAATGTGAAGCAAACAACATTTAAAATTTTGCTCTATCTTCCAAACAGGCTGTCCAATATTTTTGAGCTTTGAGCCAAACAATCTTTGAGGTATCAAGATGGTCAGATAAGTATCTAAGCTCAGCAGTGATGCAGGTCTGTTCTATTTCCTCCTCTTGTTTCCTGTAAGAGGATTTCAATCCAGAAATCCTTTTTATAAGGATACCCCGGGTAAAAAGCTTTAAATGCATCCCATAATACCATTGCCGATGCCCCCGGTGTATTGGATTTAAAGAATTCCTCCCAAGCTGCCTCCAGCCTCAGTCCCAAACCCATGCGTTCAAGCCAAAATGGATTCAGTTTCCAAATCCTCTGACCCTTCTGGCAGTCAAAGTCAAGGCTGAGTGTCAGCGGGGAGTGGTCAGAAATACCTCTACTTTCGTATTTAATTGAATGCAGTCGGGGGAGGAGATCTCTCGTGAGAAGAGCCATGTCAATCCTCGAAAATGAGGAATGGGAGTGCGAAAAACAAGAGTATTGTTTTACCGTTGGGAATTTTTCTCTCCAAGCGTCGACCAGGCCCATCTCAGAGAGCAACTCTGCAAATGTAGAGGGACGTATCCTTGGATGATGGGAGGATATGGAGGTTCTAACTAGTTGTGGATTAAGGACGTTATTATAATCCCCTAGACAAATAGTGGAAGTACCGGGAGACAAGGCCATAAAACTTGCAAGCTGCTTGAGCACCTCATGTTCATAGGGTGGGGGAATATATACCGCAGCCAATATAACAGGAATAGAGTTTAGCTTACATTTTATAAAGATATATCTACCCTTTGAGTCTGTCTGTATCGATTCCAAAGAGAATGGTACAGTTTGCGGTACTTTAGTACCCATTAGGTGCGTTTCCATTAGGCATGTAATATCAGGGGCATATTTCTTAATCTGGCCTAGCACCAGAGACCTCTTCAATTTGTCGTTGTTTCTTCTGACATTCCAAGAGAGGAAGTTAAGCTTAGCCATAATCTATAGTAGAGAGCACAGTGTCATATAACCCATGACCGACCACACATCCCAAATGATGCACTTTGAAACATAAATTGTACAAGTAATATAAACACGGTATAGCCACAGATAAATGCATCTCAATTGAGCCAGTAAGACAAGAAAAAAAAAGGAAAAAATAAAATAATGAGACTGAGGTACACTCTAATCCCGAACAAGAAATATAACTATCTCGAACTGGGACAACACTAGCACCTAGTATGCCAGTTTTACACCACTACTGAAAAACACATAGGGCCAAGAATATAATGACAACTCAGCTCTAGGGGCTCCTCCAGAACAATCGGAGGTGTCATACGCCCCCCAAGGAGGACAACCCACAACACCACAAGAACAAAAACTTACATATGTCATATGATGCATTAACTAAAGTATGTAAAATGCACAAGGAGGCATAGTATACACTGTATATTAAGTCAGAGAGGAGATGGTTGGCAGGGGAGTCGCATTTCGTGAAGAAGGAGAACAAATATGCACAAGTGCAATCCCTCCAACTTCTACTCCAATTACCAAGCGTGTCACATCGCAGGAAGCCTGCTATCAGAATGACATGAAGCAAAAATAAAATAAAAAATAAAAATAAAAAAATTATAAGGTTTGAAAAGCCATATATGTAGAATGCACATATTATAGCACTAATTAGCAATGATGGAGCAGGTTCAAACACCAGTGTCATCAAGTCAGAGCATCAATGATGTATAAATGGTTGTACCCATCCACCCATTTTGGATATCAGGTCAGCAGGAGTCAGTCGTTGTCCAGGGCATGTCTCGCTGGCCAATGGCGGTACAGCCATGCAGCCGCTTCTTTTGGGGTTTGAAAGAATTTTGTCACCCCATCGGCAACCACTCTCAATTTTGAGGGAAAGAGCATGGCGTAAGGAATATGAAGCTCTCGGAGACGTCTCTTAATCAGGAGAAACTGGGCTCTATCCTTTTGTACTCCTATGGCAAAGTCCGGGAAGACGGAAATGTTAGAACCATTCCATTTCAGCGGGCCTTTGGTGCGTGCCAGCCGAAGCACCGCATCCCTGTCCTGATAATGCAGAAATTTTGCAATAAGAGTGCATGGTGGGGAGCCCGGAGGAATTGGTCGCATAGGTACACGATGTGCACGTTACACTGTGAAGTGTGAAGAAAAGTCCTGTAGGCCAAAAGATTCCACCAACCATTTATCCAGGAACTGTTCAGGAGAAGTACCCTCCTCTTTCTCAGGAAGGCCCACGAAACGGACATTATTGCGTCTCAGGTGACCTTCCATATCCGTAAGTTTCTACTGAACATCAGTCATGTGAGACTCGAAAGCGGTCGTGCGACTTTACAGAGGGGCGAGTGTATCTTCCACAGTGGAGACCTGAGTTTCAACCTCCCCAACCCGCTCTCGGACTTCCTGCAGATCTTGATCTTGGAATATGGAGAGGTCCGACTGTACCTGCGCTATTTTATCTGCAAGCCTAGTCTCACTTGCCAGCAGTGCATCCAGGACCTTTTGAATAGCATCGATTGGGGGGTCCGGGGAAGTTGAGCTTGTGGAGGGTGAGGGAGGGGAAGGAGAGTCCTGAACATCACTCCCGGATGTGGACTGAGTAGGGGGGTTCTTAGAAAACTTCTCCAGTTTAGCGGCCGCAGCATTATGGTGATTATGCTTTACCATGGCTGCAGGGTATATAGCAATGAGAAAAAAAAAAAAAAAACAGAGTAGGACCAATATGCGTCGGGCTATAGCTAGCGAATGTATATGACCATGCAAGTCAATTGCAGGAGCACTTCTCCTATATATAATTCTCCTCCCTCAATATGGTAGGATCACCACCCCACCGTGTGACACACAAAAAAAAATGAATGGGGTATATTATTATGGCATCAGTGCATGTAGAGCAGGGAACAGTGTCTACACGTGGGCCACGCTGTACCAAGTCTCCCAGGCAGCACTGGAGTAAAGATGGCCGCTGGGCAGGGGGCCGCCAGTGTCCGCAACCACGATACGCAGCAAGACAAGTATAGGGACTGAAGGAGGGGAGTCCCGCAACCTCACCAGGGCGTCCCAACAGTGTCCTCCGGCAGTCGCACTAGGGCATAGAAAGTAGAGAGCACACAGACGCCGCAGCAGGATGAAGGGCAGCAGTTCCCGTGGCTCACCTCTGTCAAGCTCCGTCTCAGCTGCCAGGGTCAGTGCGCTCCCGTGGGTTGAGCACGAATGGTCCTGGGGGTGCACCGCTCTGTAGTGGAGTGGTGGGGAGGATGTCCAGTCCCCGGGGGGGAGATTAGAAGGATATTTTGCAGGATGGTCCGGCACAGTGTGTGCTACTCCATCGCCACCGTAGCCACGTCCCCTTTGGCAGTAAACTGTATTTGCCATGCTCTTGACCATTCCTCTTATCTACCCAAATGATTGATGATCTAGGTAGATAAGAGGAATGGTCAAGAATGGCAACTACAGTTTAATGCCAAAAAATGCTAAATCATGCACTTGGGTCTCAAAAATCTAAAGACTAAATACAGTATAAATGACACTATAATGGAATCTACTGAGGAAGAGTGGGATCTACAGTAGGTGTCACTATTTCAGGGGACTTAAAGGCAGTTAGGCAATGTAACAAAGCAATGAATAAGGCAAGTCAGATGCTTGGTTGCATAGGGAGAGGTATCAGCAGCTGAAAGAAAGAAGTAATAATGCCACTGTATAGGTCATTGGTATGACCTCATCTAGAGTACTGTGTTCAGTTCTGCAGGCCATATCTCCAGAAGGATATAAATACATTAGAGACTGTACAAAGAAAGGCAACTAAAATGGTGCATGGCCTACATCACAAAACATACCAGGAAAGACTAAAAGATCTTAATATGTATACTTTGGAGCAGAGAAGGGAAAGCGGGGACATGATACTTCACAGAAAGGGCAGTGGATAAGTGGAATAGCCTCCCATCAGAGGTGGTCAGAGGCAAATACAGTAGTACAATTTAAACATGCCTGGGAAAGGCATATTGATATCCTTACAAAAAAATAAGGATCAAATATGGTTTGAGGTAACATGTTTAAAAAAGGGGCAGACTAGATGGGCCAAGTGGTTCTTATCTGCCGTCAAATTCTATGTCTCTATGTTTCTAAATGTGTTGTAATGCAGCTAACAATGTATTATAAACAATTGGAAAGATACAGTCTCTAAGTTTGGCCTGACCTCAGTGGAAACTTTAAAAAGAATGTTGTTAAATAGAAGTTGCAGTTTACACCAAGTAGAGTCTGAAAGTACTTTAATGTGCATGAAATTAGACACAGCTGGCATCATTTCTAAATCCCTTCTTTGATCGCTATTAAGGACTTTAGGAAGTTGATTGCATTTAATCAGGAAAACGATTAAACACGACTCTTACTAGAAAAAATGTTTCAATAAATCAAATATGATAGTAAATATACATATGTAAAAGGCTTTAATTAGCAGTGTGCAATTCTATTTAATTAAAGTTAGGAAACACTTTTTAGGAAGATATACTAATGACCTATGACTGCTCTACTAATGATGTTTGAAAATCATATCATTATATTTTAGGAAAATGAACTGGCTCTGTGAGAACCTGAAAACAAACTAGCATTCTGCATGATTTGCTCTATATATAGTGCATTGGTGTCTTGCAGGGCCGGATTAAGGGCCTATCGGGCCTGGAGCTGAAAATGTTCAAGGGCCTATTATGAGAACTAGAGGAAGCGAGCACAATGCCCTGTAGGCATGTAGAACCCAGACATTATGGGCATGGTTTCCTACCTGATCCTCTCCTTCAGGGAGAAAATGCTCTGTTCCTGGACTTCCCTGGTAATGTATGATTGCCATCACCTGTAGTAAAAACACACACAGGTGATGGCAATCACACATTACCAGGGAAGCCCAGGAACAGAGCATTTTCTCCCTGAAGGAGAGGGTCAGGTAGGCAACCATGATTATGGGCCTGAATCTGGTTCACTTGCAAAAGCAAACTCTCTGTAATGGACAAAACCATGTGCACTGCAGGGGGGCAGATGTAACATGTGCAGAGAGTTCGATTTGGGTGAGTAATTTTCTTTCTGTGTAGAGTAAATACTGACTGCTTTATTTTTACACTGCAATATAGATATCAGTTTTAAGTACAAACCCCACCCCAAATCTAACTCTCTCTGCACCTGTGATTTGAACCACATGTGATTTGAACTACATCTGATTTTCAAAAATATCTGCATGCACCTACTATTTTGCCATGCTATATTGACTACACAGGAACATGCACCAGCATCGCAAGGCAAATACACACGGTGTGATTTGAACTAGACGCGATGCGATCTGAACCAAAAAAAAAAATAATCAAATCGCATGCGATAATAGCACCTTATGTAGGCCCTATTCGGGTTAGAAGTTGGACATACTCATCACCAAAAATGTAAATATTTCCACCACATATCATTATAAACTGACTGCTAGTCCCAGAAGAGATTACTGGAGCCAGGTAAGTCATCAGTGTTGACATGATGAATGCAATGAATTTCAACAAAATATACTACACCGGGGGTGAAATGTAATAGGATGAGAGAATCAGAAAGTGAGAGATTTGTTAAGAAATCTCCAGATTATTTAAAACGGCAATCATTCACACCAGTGGTTCTCAACCTCGGTCCTCAGGACCCCCCAACAGTGCACGTTTTCCAGATCTCCACACAGAATCACAGGTGAAATAATTAGTTGCACCTGTGATCTTTTAAAATGTGTCAGTGAGTAATGAGTGCACCTGCAAAGTGACCTGGAAAATGTGCACTGTTCGGGGTCCTTGAGGATCGAGGTTGAGAACCACTGATTAACAGCGGGATGTACTAAGCTAAAAATGCGGTAAAACACAGGGTTTTACCGCATTTGCTAATGTATGAATCGCTGGCCTCCGCATCACTGCATAACAGGTGACGATACCCTATAGAAGCCTATTGGCTTCTTTTCGCCGCCCACCGCCTCTGCCGCAAACCCTCCGCCAACCCCCCTCTCCCCCTCCCTCCAGCTTACCTTTCTGCAGATCCTCCTCGACTCGGAAGGTAAAACCCTCCCCCCCCCCCCCCCCCCCCCCCCCCAGCAAGGCATCCAGACGTCCTTCAGGCTGCAGGGGGGAGGAGGAGGCTCCGGGGACAGCCACGCTTCGGGGGGAGCAGGAGGCAGCAGGGAGGTGACAGGGACCGTCACTGCACCGCAATGCCAGCTGCATATATTTGTTCATATGTGCTGGCATCGCGCCGGCCGGGTGGAGATGTATATTAATACATCCTACCCTTACACCGCAAGGGCAGTTTGGAGAGAGCTGAAGCCTGTAGCTGTGGCTGGGATGACAAACCACTTCTGAGGTATGCATTGTGTGCCTTTTCTTATGCAGATTCCTTGGCCTTAGCAGCTGCAATGAGGCAGCCGTTTTGATTCAAAACAGTTGCCTCATCGCAGCTGCTAAGGCCAGTGAACCTGCATAAGAAAATGTACACAATGAGTGCCATTTTGTGGGTTACAACTTTAAAGCTGAAACAATATGCAACCCCTTGTAATTGTATCATGGTGAGAAAGCAGTTTGTTGATTCACTAGGAACTACTGACAAATGAGGCACGAAATGCCTCATGCCTCATTTTTCAGTAATTCCTAGTAAATCAACAGTCTACTGCATTCACCTCAAGATAATTTCTGCCCTTACTGAGTCCGTAGAGCAGGTGTCTAATTCTGAGAAGGTGGTTCTTCACCACAATCGGCCATTGCTAAACTTCTCCCTAGCTTTTTCCCGGTCATCTTTTCTATTGAAGATACATGAGTTTTATAGCCATGTGTGCCCCTCATTACGAACCATTTACATGTCATTCAGCAGCCCCTCCAATCGCCTCTGGCGCATTTTCCGTGTCCAATACCGGACAATGTACAAGAGTTCCGGTGGAGCCTTTTTACTTGTGGGAAATGATATTAAACATTACAGATACTTTGAACGTAAAGGGTTACTGCATAGCCCCATCTATGAAGCATTATTTACCCATCAGGCACAGAGAGTTCTGCTGAATCCCTGCTTTGCCTGTGAGTGATGGGCATTACGGTGTGTGGCATGATGTGTAACAGGCATCACGGTGTGTAGCACAATGTGTAATGGGCATTACGGTGTGTATTTCATGTGTATGTGTATTCTGCATGCCATAATGCCCATTACACAGTACTCTGTATGCCATAATGCCCATTACACAGTATGCTGCATGCCATAATGCCCGTTACACAGTATTCCACATGCCTCTGCATGATGCCAGTACTGTGAAATGGGCATTATGGCATACAGAGTACTGTGTAACGGGCATTATGGCATACAGAATATTGTGTAACGGGCATTATGGCATACAGAGTACTGTGTAACGGGCAATAAGGAATGTGGAATACTGTGTAATGGGCATTATGGCATGCTGTTATTTGAGTATTTCATGCTTGAATTATTAAACTACCTTTTGGTATACTTAAAATGGTCATTAGGACCTATTGTTAATTTTTTTGAATCCCACCACTGCAGCAATCATACATTAAGAGGGAAGTCCAGAAACAGAGCAAAGTGTCCCTCCTGTAGAGGGTCATGTTGGGAGGTATGAACTCCTGTAGGTGTTCCTGACTGATTCTGAATTGTTTTCTGATTACATTAATTAGGCAGTTATTTTATATGAGGTCTCACATACGCTGCCATATTATTCTACTGACATTGAGCCACTACATGTTGTATTTCATTTGTATTTGGAAAAAGGCAGGTTGGTAGCATTTACTTCTGTCTGTGCCCGAAGAAGTAATAAAGTGGCCATTGATAACGCACCGGCCAATCAGCTCCTAACTATAATTTTTCTAACCCAGCCTGTAACTTGACAGGTAAAAGCTGATTGGCCAGTGGTAAAGTAACAGTCACTTTATCACTCCACAAGGCTTAATAAATCTGCCCCTGTGAGACGTAGCGCCTGATTTTGGTTCATGCGCACTGTTTTGCTAATGCCCATGCACATTTTTGTGAATGTGCATATGCTGGGTGTGAGTGGGCATGGTGAATGATTTGGCCTCCCGCTCCAAAGGCTGCGAATGGGTGTTTATGCCAAACATCAATTCACAGCCGTGCAGGGAACACGGCAAGTGAGGCGGGGGGGGGGGGGGGGGGGTGCAGGCGTACGAGCGGTGGGCGATGTTAAATCCACATGCAGCACTGCATGTGAACTAGAATAGGGGGTTATTCTGGTTCACTCGGAGAGGCACAATCACTTTCTAATGGACAAAACCATGTGCACTGCAGGTGGGGCTGATGTAACGTGCAGAGAGAGTTAGATTTGGGTGTTTTATTGTTTCTGTACAGGGTAAATACTGGCTGCTTTATTTTTACACTGCAATATACTGTAGATATCACTTTGAAGTACATTCCTCACCCAAATCTAACTCTCTCTAACATGTTACATCAGCCCCACCTAGGGTTGCCACCTCAGGCATCTTGGATTCCTGGAGATTCCCCCTCCCCCCACACCTTAATGTGCTCGTGCGCTTCCGGAAAAGTGGGCGTGGCTTTGTAAAACAGGCATGACCGTCAGAAAAGTGGGCATTGCTTCTAATACAGATATGTATTAAAGTCCCTATTGTTACATTTAATAACACATTTCCCCTACTGACAACTCCTAAACAGAGATACCTCATACATCCTCCCCTGACCCTGACACCAGTGACAACAACTTCACAGCAACCTCCCCCACCCCCTCACTTCTCTAACATGCATATCTGCCCCAAACACTGACCATCCACACACACAAAAAATATACCTCAACACTGGCCTCACCATTTCCTCAGCTGACAGCACAGATGGCAGAGGTCCGCCGGGATTGATACACAGTAGCAGCAGGCTTATCTCTCCTTTGAGGCTCAGTTTGGGAGGAAGCGCTGCTGCAGCATCCTAAGCAGTTAGCTGCACAGTGCTCCTCTGTCCTCTCCTCTCCCAGTTTAAAATTTTCTTGAGGTATAGGGAGCTGTGGGGCGGGCAGCAACTTGCAAGTGCTGGAGACACACTGTGCATGCCCTATGACCTTTCTGGCACCGGGAGCTCACGCTCCGCTGGAACCACCCTCCCTATGCCACTGACAATTTGCACACTCAGTTGGGAGGATGTGGAGGCTTTCAAAGTCACCCGGATACCGGGAGAATCCCAAAATCTGGGAGACTGCAAAAATGTCCTGGAGGGTTGCCATCAATTCAGGGAGAATCCAGAAAATCCTGGAGAGGTGGCAACCTTAGCCCCACCTGCAGTGCACATGTCCATTAGAGAGTGATTGTGCCTTTCTGAATGAATCAGAATAACCCCTTAAGTCCTTAGTTTGTGTCGTGGATAGTGTTGTGGATATAATACAGCTGTGGCGCACCTTGCCTGCATTTCCATTTGACTTTTGCACACAGGCACAGTCACAGCTGGCATTGGTAACAGCACCCTCGCCCAGCATTGGAAGACTGACATTTCTGTGATTGACAGATATTGGCAGCACTGGCCCTTACCATTGCCTTTTACATACGGGGGAGGAAGATGCTGCTATTATCCAGCATCAAGAGAGTGTCAGCACTGCTCTGTCATTGTTGCTGAATTTCAGCTGTAAGTGATCACAGCATATACTTTTCTAACAGTGCGATTTAATCCTTTTATCCAGTGAGGGATTTAAGCTTTCTAAAGTCTGATATATTTATTTGTGACATTTGCACATAATCTTTTGGAGATCCTGTTCTCAAGTGTCCCTATCTGGCTCATCATCAGTGTAGCACTTTTACACAATTACACACAGTGCTCACTCATTTGGATTAGTTTCTAACCCTAATGGTTGCTAAGGGCAACAGCTGCTACTATATGTATGTGTGTGTGTGTGTGTGTAAACATAACTGGTACAGGCCCTCAATACTCTGTGAACATTTGGTATCATTCATACCATAGTAACATACCGCCCTGTGCAAGTCTGCAAATAGCTTGCGATCTGATTGCTGTTCAACAAATCGACTCACCATCCAATGATTTTTCCAGTCTGTGCAACTCTGACACTCCCACACATCTGCAACAGATACAGGCTGATCAAGGCCGGAACTGATGTCACACACCCTCCCTGGAAATGCAGCAGGTAGCACCTCATATGTCCAGGGTGTGCAGTTTAGGGCCCCTCCCCCAATGCCTAGGCATGCCTGCTTTTTTTCCAGGCAATCCCCAAAAATGTCTGGTTACCACACAAAAATGGAGACTTCCTGTCAGTCAAACTGTGGGTGAGTTGCAAATAAAAAAATGCTGATTTGTTTTGCTGTTCAGCATCACACTGGTTCTGTGGCCCAGAGGCAAGCTTGGCTTGTGAAATCGCCCAGCAGCAATCAGGTCTGAATAATTCTTCATTGGTCTCACAGGGGAAATTACAATTTGTGCATGTTGCAAAATGTTTCAACAGCCTATTCACTATTGCTGACATTTGTATTTCAATAATGTAATGTGAGATTTTTTGGTGTTTTTTTTTTTTTAGGGAGCGCTCCCCACTGGGCGAGTTTTTTTCTAGGGAGCGCTCCCTAAAAAAAGCCGCTGCCCAGCTCTGCGCCCCGGCCCCCAATGCAGCAACCCGGCTTGTCATAAGCCGGGGAACACAGGTTGTAATACAACAGCCCGGGGGCGGGGTGAGGCAGAGGCGTGGCAGAGGAGAGGGAACTGAAGCCAGCTGAGTTCAGTGATGAGCTCAGCAGCACTGCCCGGTGCTAAACACTGGCAATCACGAGAATTTTCCGGGCTTGCCAGTCTGGGCATTAAGGCAGAGCCCAGAAAATTCTCGGGATTACCAGTGAAGGGGTTAATCTTCCTGCACTCTTTCTTTTCTTTCCCACTCTTTAAGGTTGTTTAGGGGTAAGCCACTCCTTATTTGGTGAGCAGCATTTAGATCAATTACACTAACTGACATACTGTACATTTAGAAGTGTCTGAGATCTTTCTTGTATTGCTGATCTGAATTGTCTTCTAATTTAATTAATATATATTTTATGAAGCTGTCTATCCATATTATTTAATTGACATTGGGCTGCTACAAGGAAGATGATTACCATTTGGTTTTGAAACGAGAATAAAATGTGATTTTATTAAATTAAATTTGTATTTGGAAATATACATGGTGGTAAGATTAGTTCTGTTTCCACTTTGCACATTCACATTTCAAATATCCCATGTACAGCTTTCACATGAAGTACATCATCCACTTGTATCACACCAATTTTGGGATCTGCAGAAAGCTCATCAAAGATAAGTGAAGGGCATTAACTAGCACATTTCCCTATAACATGCCCATTACATCCGTGAAAACAGCTCCATTTATTTCATGCTTGTTAGCTATAACCCATTCCAATTTATTAGGAGGGGGGGGGGTGGAGTTCTAAAAGTGACTGCCAGATGACTGTGCCAATCTAATGTACTGATCGAACAAGGGGCAGATTGGCCAGCTGGGAAACCGAATCATTTCCTGGTGGTCCGGCCCAAAACTCATCAAAACCGGGCCGCCATGCAACTGATGGTGATAAATGTGTGTAAAACGTATTACTTACACAGTATGAATGGGCCCCCTTCAGCTCTGGGCCCCATAGCAGCTGCACCCCTTGCATCTATGGTAGTTACGCCCTTGTATATGTGTACTGAATGCATGCTGATTTTGTTGCGGTGGAGGTTGAAGTAAGAATGAATTAGCACAGTTTCACAAACTAGAAATGGAGAAGTAGAGGTCAATGAAGTGTCCATAACTGCAAGTGCGAGACAATATACATTAGTAATCCAAGGAAGGCATACAGTAAGTGACAGAATTTCTGTGGCACAGAATCAAAGCTACAGTACAATAGTAATGTTTGTATCACCTAGATTGACAATAGGTAGGTCAAAACATAGAATACTGTTGGTGAGCTAGGCAGCAACGTTGTCAAGGAATTGGGAAACTGGGCTGATGGGGATAAAATACAGCTGAAATAAAGGCCCTGATTCAGACCTAATCACTGGGCTGCTACTTTTCGTAGCCCAGCTATCAGTTAGCTACCTCCTCCCAGAGAGAAAACCCACCCCTGTGCATGGCTGCGAATAGCATCACAGTCATGCAAATTTGGGGAAATCTATTTGCAATCACTTACCATCGAAAGGATCCCCCCCCCCACCAACTCCCCACCCATGTGTGCAATGGCTGAGAAGCCATATACTTACTCCGTGCTGCAATGATTTGGGTCCGGTGCTGACATCAGATTCCAGTGCCGGGTTCCCACTGTGTTTTTGCCTGACTCCCCCTTAAAAAAATTTGGGTGCCATCCCTAAACCCAATCAGCCAATGTACAGCCTGCTTTAAAGGACTGTCGCTGGCTTTGATTACATGGAGGGCTTGCATATGCACACTACGATTCGTGTACATGACCAGTCTATCTGAAATCGCTTGGGCCATGATCGGGACTGAATTAGCCCCAAACACAGAGCAAAGAGAATAGATATTTGGTGTGGGCATTAGAAATAAGATGAAATTAGAATATAGTTCACATTAAACATGTTATTATGCACAGTATTATTAATCTAACCACAACAATTTAAAACAAAAATATGATTACGCTAATTACGCTTTAGGAATTACCAGGATTTAACTTTTATTATATTATTGCTTACTTCTAAACATTATTATTATTTTTTTCATTTCTTTAATTAATCCCTCCATGGTGGATAAATTACATTATGTATTGTTGATAATTGAGTTCTTCATATAAACATTTAGTCCCAGAATATTATGCACAGTGGTGTTCACAGAATTATAAAATTAATAGATGATCAACCAAGGTTTTAGTTATGACAATGCAGAATGCTGAACATGGGCTGATGGTGTATGCTATATTGCTTATAAATAACACAGCTGTTTGCTTTTATAGCGCATTAATGGGCTGATTCAGACTCATTTGTACAGGTCTGATTGTGACTCTGTTTTCGATGACGGGGGGTCTGTGCATGCGTGAATTTGCACATGTAATGCATGACACACACGTGGATATCCTTCTCCGGTGCCCTCCTGTGGGAGAAAAACTTCCCCAATATACAGTCCAAAAATACAGATGGAACTCAGAGACTTCAAATAAGTAAAAGGTGCAAATGGTGCTTTTAATCCATCATGGGCGACGTTTCGGGGACATGATCCTGATGAAAGGGACATTGTCCCCGAAACGTCGCCCATGATGGATTAAAAGCAACATTTGCACCTTTTACTTATTTGAAGTCTCTGAGTTCCATCTGTGTGTATATATATATATATATATATATATATATATATATATATATATACAGTAGTCGAAGTGGAAATTTTGAAGTGGGGGTATGGAAAAGTAAAGAGTGAATATAGTGCGCACCTTCGGACACCCCCCTGTCCATCAACGTCCCCTGCCAGACTGCCCCGTTGTACAGGGGTATTACAAAAGCACAATATGCGCTGCTGAGTGATCAGAGAGCATCCTGAGGGGAAAAAAAAAGGTTTTTTTTTATCTTCAGATTAAAGTGGCGGTATGGCATACCCCCGTATACCGCCCCACTTCGACCACTGTATATATATATATATATATATATATATATATATATATATATATATATATTAGCGATGAGCGGGCACACACCCTCTGTGTGCAAATGCTGGGGTGCCAGATCAGGTGAGTAAATATAATATCGAATAAATACACCGACCTTACAGGTCCTTTCAAGCAACGTTTTGGGATTTATTTCCTGTCTTCAGGCTTTACAGACATCAGTGTGCATGTGTACAGATTACCTTAAAATACCTTCACGGTACCTGGTCCGCCCCATGGAGTCCTCCCCCTGCCACATCCGTTCTCACCTTTCCAGTGAAGGCATCACCATCCTCATTCTATCATGTGTGGTGACGTCAGAGGAGGCCGCTGTCGGACAGGGACCGTGATTACAATAAACCAGCACTAAAATAGAAAAAAGATCTAATACATGAATAAACAAATAATCTTAACTAAACATAAAACTTACATGTGAAAGGGTCTTATTATAACTATAAAAAATATAGAAAATCTATATTTAGTATTTGTATCTTGCTGGATCCTGTTAACAAAACCCGTTGTCTAAAATTGCCACAAATTGGACTTATAAATCATTACATATTAAATATTATATCTATTTATCACATTAACTTAAAGCATATCGTACCCATATTATAATCTTATAAAAATATGTTAAAATTTAGATGATCATTTAAGCTCCGTGGCTTGAGCGTTCCTAATAGATGTATCCACTTCGATTCACATTGTAACAGTTTGCGATGTCTGTCCCCTCCCCTTCCATCATCTGGGATATCGTCAATGATCACATGCCTAAAATTTGCTAGGCTATGTTTAGGTGTCTAGGTATAGGTTGATAAACTGGCTTGCCATTGATAGCTGCCTGTATCACGGATCTATGCATGGCCATGCATTCTTTAAAAGTATGCATGGTCTTGACGACATAACACAGACACTTAATTAGATATACTACATATGATGTAGAGCATGTTAGATTAAAATTAATGGTATATTTCTGACCCGAATATGGGTGGTAGAAGTGTTTACCCACTATCATGTGGCTACACATAGTGTAGCCCGTACACTTGTGACATCCTAAAATATTCCTAGTCACTTTTTTTAGATTTTGTACTAGCTTAGTGACATCGGTGTAAACCACCCAATCTCTTATGTTTTTACCTGTTACTAAGCATCTAGCAGCTTAATTGAATTATAAAGCGATAAATTCAGTACAGAATCGGGGATTATTCTAGAGGCGATTCTCACCTTCAGTAGGTGTGCTCTGGTCAGACAGAACCAGTGACCAGAGCACACCTACTGAAGGTGAGAATAGCCTCTAGAATAATCCCTGAATCTGTACTGAACTTATCGCTTTATAATTCAATTAAGCTTGATCCACCAGGAATTTAGCATGGGTTATACAACACATTGGGTCTTCCCAGACCAATTAGTGATATTGTCATCATTTTGACCTTTTATAGGTACACCCACTTAAAGAGATCTTACCTGCAAATTTGTCATCAGAAAGAATAATCTTTAGCGACATTGTCTCCGACATAGATAATAAAAGAATAGGTACTTCATGTATGCAAGGACCATTAACCATCCTGTTATGAATTGTTTCTGCCTGTGAAGAGTACCTATTCTTGTGATCCGTTTACCCCTGATGAAGTCCCGTTAAGGGGCGAAATGTGTTGGGTATCTTCTACAATTTCCAAGTGTCTGAGATGTCTCAATGAAATTTATAAAGATCTCGAATAACTGCTACCACTGTGTGGAAAAATACTTTTTAATAAACATTTGAAATGATATATATATATATATATATATATATATATATATATATATATATATATATATATATATATATATATACATATATACATACATATATATATATATATATATATATATATATATATATATATATATACATACATATATACATATGGATTCAGTATTGAATCCCGGCGGTCGGGATCCCGGCGTTCAGAATCCCGACGCCGGAATCCCGACAGCCGAAATGCCGACAAGGGGGGGACGTGGATCGCCCCCCCTTGCGGGCTCGCTGCGCTCGCCACGCAGCGGGCCCGGTGCCTCGCTACGCTCGGCACACTAATTTATTCTCCCTCCAGGGGTGTCGTGGACACCCACGGAGGGAGAATGTGTCGGTATTTCGGCGGTCGGGATTTCGGCGGTCGGGATTCCGGCGTTGGGATTCTGAACGCCGGGATCCCGACCGCCGGGATTGTAACTGCAACCCATACATATATACACACACATATACATATAAACACATACAATACCCACACACACACACACATTTTAAAATCTTCTCCTTTTTTTGCTTAGCAATGATTTGAATAATTTCATTTATAATGACAGAGAACATGAAATAGTTATTTATGTGACTGAATCACAGAATTTTTTTTACCATTATATACTGTATTACATAATACTGTATGTTTAAAATGTGTGTCTTGAGAAAAAATAATTGAATCTTTGATAAAAACTACAACACAATGCTGGAAAGCCAGCAGCACATCAACCTTTAATTTGCAAATGTCAATCTTGTGTGGGGATCAAACAATTTAGCACTAGCTTTGAGGAATCTTGTTAGAATTTCTTGCTCTTAGTTTTGCAGATCATAAAGGTTGTGAACAAAAGCAACCTGACTTGTACTCATTTCTTCGTCTATGTCTTCCTGGAAGCAAGCCTAAAAGCTTCGTCCTGCAAATCTCAGGGTAAAAGAATTTTCTCTTTTTGATGTGACAAAAGAAAGAAGTGTATTTTTAGACTATTGATATGCTTGTACCATTGCAGCATTAATACAAGCAACATAAAACGATGTTTTGAATTTGTTTCAAGTGCTGAGGAAATGAACGTTTGGAAAGATAGTAATTAATTGTGTGTTCCTATCATGATTAAAAAAGAAAAAAAATCTTGTAATACTGTATATTCTTGCTGTAAATAATCTGTCTGAAAAATGTGGCTGCTATCATTACACAGTACATTTTGTACTTGTGTATTATCTGGGCGCCTGATTTTTTGATTCTATGCCTTAACTTAAGGCATACAATCAGATGCGATGGACACGATTTTTTCAGAAAAATCAGGTCAATCGCATCGCATGCGAACAAATCGCATGTGATGCGATGTAATGTGGTCGACCCGATTTTTACATTGGATCCAATGTTAAATGGTCCCTGAGACCCGATTTTACATTGCATCCAATGTTAAATGCCCCCCCAGACCCCATTTTTCATTGTATAAGCACCCTGATGGTTAATTATGTGAAATGGCCCCCCATTGTTAACGCCATGCCGCGATCAACACCATCCCGAAGCGTGGGGAGCGCAGCGAGCCCGCGAGGGGCGGCGGTACGCGTCCTCCAACCTTTTCATACCCCCACTATACACATTCGCATGGAGTTGATTTTATATAGTGTGGCGAGCGCAGCGAGCCACCGAGCCCGAAGCAAGGGGACGCGTGGCGAGCACAGCGGACGAGTGGACACGGAATCCCCACGCTTCGGGCTCATATTCCGCGTCCCCTCACGGGGCTCGCTGCGCTCGCCACGTTTCGGGCTCGTTGGCTCGCGGCGCTCGCCACACTATGTAAAATCAACTCCATGTGAACGTGCAATTTTTCCTGCCCTAACACATTTGTTTGGCTGAGCACCCCATCAATCAATTGCATTTGTGTACTGAGTGCCATCCCTTCTAGAGTTTGGGGGTGATTGAACATCACTCGGTCCTCAGCATATTCACGCGGAGGGTGATGGTGAGGCTCTGCGTATGCATAAGGGAGATTATACACATGTGCAGGGCCTCTGTGCAAATGCCTTCGGCGACTATCACAGTTGAAGAGATGCTCGTACAGGGGAGGGGGGTTGTGAACAGTGGGCGGACACGGGGATGGTGCATGGGGAAACCCAGCGTTTCCTGGGCTTGCACAGAAAAACGCTGGGTTTCCTCATGGGAACAAAGGCATGGCGAAGCCTGCATGGGGTGGGCGGGTAGCTGGCATCACATGATGTCAGCGTCAGCCCCCTTTTCAGCCACTTGCGGACCAGATAAAAGTCAGATCAGACTGACTTTTATCTGCGAGTGGGTGAACATTTTTTCACCTGTATGGCCGCATCCAGCCATATGTACGGTGAAGGGGGGCTGGTGTTTGCTCTGTAATCAGCAAATTTATGCTGCTCACCGAACCATGCTGAATCACCACCTATATTTTATTTACAGTGCAAATTGTGTGGAACTCACTGCTCTGGAGTTTTGAAACTACCACTAATTGCTCTTCGGTTATGGTATATTAGATCTACAGTGTCTAGGTCTACAATCATATGTTCGACCACTTATGGTTGACAGTGAAAAGGTTAACAGGGTGAAAAGGTCAATAGCTAAAAGGTTGACATGGTCAAAATGTTGACATGAGTTTCTCATGTTTTTGTGTCTATATGGACATAGGTCGACATGGACACTGTCTAAGTGTACTGCGTCCCCTCGGCTGGCTTGCTGCTCTCATCATGCTTAGGGAGCGGGTCTGATACAGCACACTAAGTAGCAACTCTGGAATGATATGGGACACTGGGCAGCACAACTGGACTGATGCAGGACACTTGGCAGTACAGCTGGACTGATATGGGACACTTGGCAGTTTTTCCCCCTTAATATAGTTTCCCCCTCAGTAGTTTCCCCTTAGTAGTTGTACCCTTTAGTTTCCCCATCAGTAGTTGTCCCCCTTAAGCAGCTTCCATTAGGTTAGGCAGCCCCTCGCGGGCTCGCTGCGCTCGCCACGCTTCGGGTTGACGTTGATCGTGGGGTGGCGTTAACAATTCGGGTGGCCATTATTCACTTCAGGGTGCCTATTTGGCCTCTGTGGCCCATTTAACATTGTTTCCTATGGAAAAATTGGGTCAATTGAGGCATTGAACAGGAAAATCGGGTCAATTGAGACATTTAACATTGTTCCCTATGGGAAATCTCGGGCATTTCGTCTGTCGCATCGCACCTGATTTTTTAGTGCATTCAATGCCCGAGATGGCCGAGATGGGCGCCCTTCTAAGTAAAGAGTACCTCGCTCTCATAGGCTCATACTCTGACAATGAGGTACACTGGCCCCAGTTACAGCAGCAGGTCATTGGGATGCATTCAACTTTTTACACGCTGACTGCCACTAGAGAGCGCCCATCGGAGTTTTTAAAATTTAGCTCTGTTGGGACACATATAGCTGTCGGCATCTGCATTTCAGTTTGCACACCCCTGGCATGACGAGCCCCAAAATGTGGGAAAGTCATCTGTTTCAGTGTTCAAACTGGACTTTTTTGTGCTGCGCCCATTAGTTTGGATTGTTTTGGCCGCTATGTGCAGTTAAACTGTCCTTTATGAGCGTCATACTCTGACAGTTAGATACTGTACACCGGCCCCAGCTACAGCAGCAGGTCATTGGTCCATATTCAAATTTTTACTCACCAGCAGCCACTAGAGGGCACCCAATGGAGCTATTCAAATGAAGCTCAGTTTGGGCACGGATCAGCATTTCAGTTTGCACAACCCTGGGGTGGTGGGCTAAAATGTGAGAAAGTCCTCTGTTTGAGCATTCAAATCGGACATTTTGTGTCACCCCCATTATTTTGGTCAGGCTAGTCACTCTGTAACAGCTAAACACTACCTTAATGATTGTGATTTGCTTGGTAAAACGATTATTTGAATATCGGCCTGTGATCTCCCGTCACTTTACACTGGAGATCAGGTGCAAGTAAACATAAATATGGCCGATTGACAGCATCTGTCTGTTTGAGATTCCTGGCAGCACCCCCTTTCCCTTAGTGCAAACCAGCCAACCCCTGTCACTCTTGAGAAAGGGAGGAGGAGGTAGAGAGAGATGGGATGCCCAAATTGAACACACTCCTGACCTCTGGCCCAAACATGTCCTCTGAGTCTTCTAGTCACAGGACAGAGCAATAATGGCTGCATTAAAATGTTTACACAATGGCAACCACTAGAGGAAGCCCAATGGAGCTATTCAAATTTAGTTTTGTTCAGGTGCATATGGCCGCAAGTGCAGGCATTTCAGCTCGCACCCCCTAAAAAAATATCCAAAGTAAGGAAAAAAATGCAGGATGAATTTTTTATGCATATGTCTATATTATTAATACGGATATATTATCATGAAACAAACTCAACTAGATCTACATGGATTTAACCAGTTGCTTGTATTGTTTCTAGACCTTTCCCTGTCCAGGTTAAAAGGTCTTTTGTCTATATTTTGAAAATATAGTAATTTGGTTTTTATCTTTTGTAATGATTTAAATTGATGTAGTTTTCGTTAAGGGTGAGTGTGCAATCAACAGAATTTGTCATTGCAAGGATATAAAGTCCCTTTTCTTCCTAGAACGTCTTATAGTAAATGGCAGTGATGACAAGCCTTGGGCTGTTGATTGAAAAATAAAAATAGAATAAGTGCATACTAAGGGTCTAGTGCAATTATTATACTGTTTATTTGGGGTAAAACTAATAGGACAGGAGGTTTAAGAATGATAGAAAAACACTGTTACCAATATACAAAGCTTATAGCATGGCAGCATTACATTGAGCATTAATGGTCTACTGTACCTTAAACTTAATAGCAATGTACAATTTTTAAAGAAGTCTAATCTGAACTGTAATTACTTAACCTCACTTTAGATTCCATCTCCTTGTCGTACCCAACTGAGATTATTCTGACTGTGACTGGAGTTGCAGCTTCACAGAGAGCACACAAAGTTACAATAAAATTGCAGAACTCAACAGAAAAATATAGAAGTTAATGGCTTGAATGTGCAGCAAACTAGTATCCAACTGGCTTGGAGCACC
The DNA here is from genome assembly GCF_055691185.1 of Crinia signifera. Lineage (NCBI taxonomy): Eukaryota > Metazoa > Chordata > Amphibia > Anura > Myobatrachidae > Crinia > Crinia signifera. The sequence continues at coordinate 290,153,873 of NC_139218.1, forward strand.
TGTTTTACGCCACAAACCAGAAAAAGAAGAAAAAGAAAAAAATAAGTATATTTACTGTGGGCATTTTGTCCAAGAGGCACTATTCTGTTAGCATTATGTTTAAGGGGCACTACAGCTGTGGGAATTATGCATACGAGGCACTACAAAATACAGTGTGCACAAGAAGCATTACTGTGTGGCATATTGTGTATAAGGGTTACTATTATGTGGTGTACCATAAATAAGCATCACTACTTGGTGTTGTAACATGAATAAAGGGCACGACTGTGTATCATAACATAAATAAGGGACACTAATGTACTTTAAAGAATCGGGGGACGTGTAATGTGAATAAGATTTGGTACTTGTGTAGTTTGACAGCGGCAGCTTACGGTACGTTTGAAGCTATGTTATTAGCGTAGCCCAACGGCTGCCTTACTTGTGCAGTTTCACGGCGGCAGTCTAAGCTACGTTATCAGTGTAGCCCAATGGTTGCCTAGCGTAGTCAGCATAGTGACTCTGCGGCAACCCTGCGTATTCAGCGTAGTGTCCATGTGAGGCAGCTACTCACCGTACTGTTGCCAGGAACTGCATCTCTGTTCCCGGCATCCCTGGCAAGCCTAGTGAGAGCCTCTCACACAGCGCCGGTGCCCACATGATCCGCTCTCCCCCAGCGGAGAGGCGCTATATCTGTCTGATACACTTTGGCAGCTGAGTAACTAATGTGGCAGGGTACAGCAATCCTGACGTCAGGGTTAGGAGTTCGGTAGTGCATGCGTCTCCTGCACAATGAGGGGGTGCAAACGCAAGTGCATCTCATGCACAATAAAGGAGGCATTTGCCAGTGCTCCATGTTACATACTGGCAAATGCCTCAATTTGAAACCCCCACTATCCACGCCAGCCCAAAGCGTGGCGAGTGGATTCGGTATGCGTCCTCCTGACCTCCCGTGGAGTTGATTTCATAAAGTGTGGTGAGCGCAGAGAAGCTCAAAGCGTGGCGAACGGACACAAAATACATGTAATGTAATCCATGTCCGCTCGCCACACTTGCTGAGCAATATATTGCTCTGTGTCTCCTGTTAGTCAGCGACCAGAGATGGTCGCTGATGAAAAAGAAACTGCCGGGGGGAGCCCGGCAGTGGAAATCAGCTTGTCGCGGGTGCATGTTCCTGTGACCAGCGATCACTACAGGGGCAAAAATGTGAGCGCGCACCCGGCGATATATCGACGGTGCACACTCCCATCACGGGCAATATGGTCGCTAAGCGACCATATTGCCCGTGATATTACACAAAATCGCCCCCGTGTGTACGCACCATTAGAGTACAGTTATTGAGGTGTGGGAGAAGAGGGCAGGTAGAACAGGAGGAAAGCGGGCCGTGCTAAAGGAGCATACAGTATTAAAGTTACAGTTTGAATATTCATGGCATTTGATTTTTTAGTTGTAATATTATTAAATATTATTCAGTATTTACAAGCACAAGATGTTTAAGTAACAAATCATTTCAGAATTTCAACTACTACATTGGCAGGTATATATAGCAACATCTGTTCCATTGTTCACAGAAAGCAATAAGCAACAAACAGTGAATAATTTTCTAATGAGTGTTACCTGAAGCACAACACAACACATATTGTAGATTGGCTTAATGAGACATTGCATTTAGCATGTGAAATGGGACATGTATTGATAGTTACACACCAAAACAAATGTATAATTATTGTTGGTGTTGTATGAACAGTATTTTGAAATGTAATCCTTTTTGTATTTTCTGTTATATCTATTAAAAATATGGAAATATGAACTGTTATGCATTCTGTCATTAATATTGTGTGAAATGCATGATTCCTTTGTTCCAGGGGATTGGGAAGGCAATGATTAGAGATAGCTTTGAGGAGGCGGATGCGGTTGAAGGTAGCTGCTTTTATTGTTTGCAGTTTAACAAAAAGGAATATGACGGCTTCAGCCCTACAGTTTTGGCCACAACCAAAAAGCTAGTAGTGCAATTTCCTGACACTCACTGGACACAATTCAATATATCAGACGTTACTCAAACAGCGGCTCTCGTCAAGTACTGGAACATAAGTCAGGATATTGACATGCATCTGACAATATTTAGCGTACAACTAGTATAGGGTGAACTAACACCATCATTATCACTAGCATCTCAAGCAATCAACAACTTATCCTAAAGGCACCAACATATGCAGATCTACCAACATGGAGCTAACGGTATCGATACCCGATTACTGTCCAGAACCCAAGTCTAGGACTCGGCCTGTGCACAGGAATAAATGTACCACTTCCCGGGGAAGGTGTCTCTAAGGGAGAACCCTGGCCTTCCTACGGATTAGTAGCCTGGGGAGTACTTGACCCGGCCTTCCTACGGATCAGTAGCCTGGGGAGTACTTGGCCCGGCCTTCCAATGGATAAATAGCCTAGGAAGTACCTTGACCCGGCTATGGGGTAAATCTGTAAAAGGCAGGGGATTACTCAGTCTGGCCACAAGGCAGCACTGTTCCCTCACAAATCAATGGGTCTATTAGGATAGGTGTTTTGATGTATGGAACCTAGTAAAGTTAGCAAACCTCAAATGGGTGCCCGCAGGGGTCAATGGTCCCTGTTGAATCTTCACCCTCTCTGCCACATGGAAGGGGCAACCAACAACAAAGGTCTGTCCCTCTGGCAGGAAATTGGAAACCAGGTACAACAGTTCTTCAGGGAATAGCTGTGGTGACACCCTTCCAGGGTCACAGAAGTCAATATGGGGGTGATTTACCTGTGGGGCGATTGCTCCAGGCACGGTACACTAGTGACACCAAACAGCGCTCCCCATGCTTCAGGCACAGTACACTAGTGACACTAGCCAAACATCACTACATGAAATGATGTTGGCTAGTGTCGATATATACAGTATCTATATAGTATATAAGCTTGTTTGTTATGTTACATGCAAATGCAAACATGCTATTAGACCTGGTGGACATTCCTGTCCTCATTTGCTTGAATGCATTGTCATGCAAAGGGTTTAACCCCTTGAGTGGTGGGTTTTGCTGGGGCAAGACAAACCTACCATTCCAGGTTTGTCCTGCCCCAGCAAAACCCACCACAGATTGTAGGAAGCCGCCACCCCCCTCACCTCCACCCCGGCATTAGTACGCCAGAGCTCCCCTGCTGCCGCTACCCCCTGCCGCCTGTCAGTCATCAAACAGGCGGCAGGCTCGGGGATGTGTCGCGGCAGCTCGGGAGGACTCGGGCGTCTTAACTCTCCCAAGTCCCCCCGAGCCACACCGAACATCCTGAGCCTGCCACCTACATCCCTGATGCATATAGTGAATGGTGGCTTGCGGCAGGAGAGCTCCGGCGTACGATCACCAGAGCAGAGGGGGTGTGGGGGGGGGGGTGACAGAAGGGGTGTGTGGGAGGTGACGGTGGGGACCCCTAAAAGTAGTGCGCCAGTGGTGCTCCGCTGGAGGCACCACTGACGTGCACCTAATACAAAGTAATATGCCTGGAAATTTTACGAGACAGCCCGCTGCGGCAGCACAGCTCAGCCCGTAAAATTTCTGGGTAATACTACTCAACGGGTTAATTCATGTTTAAATGCAAATGTAATTGCAATTTTCTAGGCTGTGGAGCTGGTAATGTTAGTTAGTGAAGCTACCACCTGAGAATAAAAGAGACGTACACCGGACTCATGCAAGCTCAGGCATAATTACAGGGAACATTGAAAATAAGGGTTGCTCTATGGTTAAGCAGTCTGGCAACAGCAACAGCGACTCAGATGCCATGTATTTGTGCGTATGTTTACCCAGCCATCATGAGTTACATGCACAAAAATGACAATAATACACGTTTATTCCCAACCGCTACCAATAAACTCCCCGGCCATTGGCCAAATGGCCAATGGCCATTTTCTGTAAATCGCTTTGAATGGGATTGCAGCAGCACCCCCACTAATATACAATGTGTAATACACAGGTTGTATGTAGGTCGTGCTGATGTATGGCCAGCTTTATGGCTCATACAAAGTGCATACAAGAATAAATGCAAACGCAGACTATAGAGACACGGACAAACACTGAATACATACACTGAACTGTGTGGCCTAAAGCCACAGCCTATGCACAGGCCCAAACTGAGAAGCTGACCTCACACAGCTAACTATGAATATCTGCTAAACTCCCTGCCAATAAACAGTATAAAAAGTGCTAGATGGTACTTGCTTGCAGGGGAGAAGGGAATGAGCAGCCTGGAGGTAGCCAGAGGTAGCTTCCCGGAATTCAGGTATCAAGCGGTTAACCAGCAGGACTGGATATAACAGCAAGATCAGAGCAGTCTCCAAACACTTCTATGACCGGAATTGGAGCAGCCCAAATGAATCCCTTATAAAGGCTGCTTCCTGTGTGTCCACCCCTGATTAGTAACAGAGAGCAGTTGCATGCTGCCACAGGTGTACAGGCCAATTATCTCCCTGCTGTTGCCTGGCTTCTCCGTCGCCTAGGCAACTGCTGGGGAAGAGGAGCTGCTGGCAGGGAGAGATGCGCTGAAGTTCTGGACCAGCAGTGACGTGTCGTCCTGGCTGCTTAGCAACGGCTGGGACCAGCGCTGCAGGACCTGGCTGTGCCTGGCAAGCGCCGCTAATGCGGCCTGTAACAATTGGCAAGTGTATATGCACTTGCCAATGTGATACCCCCTGCCAGTTCCCGCCGCAGCCAATATCAGCGTCGGCGGGATCATCCTAATGTGTATGGGGCTTTAGGCTTACACTACTATTCCTTATTTGAATATCCATTTGCATGTGCAACAATTGATAGATGCAAGCATTTGTTAATACTCAGTGGTGGCTCCTGCCTTTAGATTTAAGGGGGGATGCAATTTCCTGGGTACTGCTCAATGCATACAGTCATTAATTATTTGCAGGTTATTAGTTTGATTTGCTCTGTACCAGTGTTTGTGTGCATTTACTGTAAATAAATGATGTACTTATATGCACACAAACACAGGTACAGAGTAAAATACACACTTTTAATAACTTTAATATTAATTAAAGTACACAAAATGAAACTCTTAATAAAGATCTACACATAAATATTATTAAAATAAAATGCATTTCCATGCACCTCCCTGTGGCAATGCATACCTTCTGTCAGCTGCATCACACTGAGTGACTCACTGAAGTCTGGGCATGCGCACTGCAGAGATTTGCTTCTGGGCTGCACAGACAGCAGCCCATAGAAGCATTGTAGCTCTGACGATTTGCACAGAATGGCTTCCTGTTGGAATCTATTGCTGTCATCACTCCAAATACTGGCAGCCCAAGAGGGGGAGGAGTTTCCAGCTCTGTGTATGATGAGCAGTAGCAGCTTCCAATAGGAGTCTGCTACATGCTGAACTTCTCCCCACAGGGTTGGGCTGTTGATGTGTCTGCCCTGCAGCTTCATGGAGCCTGGTGAGAGGTTACCTGTGTGTCAGAGACACAGACAGCCAGCACCAGAGCTCCAGAGGTAGGGGGCAGGTGCCCGCGGGGGGAAGCACCGGAGCTCTGTTGCTGTCTGTCTGTGTCTCTGGTGGTGTGATTTTAACTGAAGGGGCGGCAGTCCTGCAGCACTATAGCAGGAGCCGCCACTGTTAATACTTGCTAATAATTCATCCTATGAATGCTATATATAATTATTTACTTTGTAACACGTGTTAAGGGTAAGATCCCCTACATCTTCCATAAAATCACACGTCTGCTAATACATTTTGCTTATTCGCGACATTCGCTTTCTCTAACCTGCCACATTCACAATGGGGAAAAGGTTTTGACGTACTGTTCAAGCTGTTTCCCTTTCTTTAGAAACTGAATTATAAAGCTGATTTACAATATGTGGCTTAGTTATATTTTTGTATTATTCATTTTTCCAGACAGATGGTTTAAACCTGAAATGTAAATATGAAAATTGGCTTGAAATATTCAGTTCCTCATCAGCTGGGTCACAATATCTTACTTGGCAGATAAGGATTCTTGGTACTGATTATGTAACCTATAGCATCTGTAAATTTTCCACTTCATTGTGCCTTGTCTAAAGTGGTAATTTTTACAAATGTCTCATAGTCAGTAGAAGGACTATGCTTTTTAATAGACTGCTATGTACACATGGTGATCTAATATGTTTTATTTCCTCCAGATGTAGTTTTAATTACATGTAAAAACACAACAGATTGCACAATTGCACACATGTATGTTATACATGTATGTAGTCTATGTACCATTTGTAGTATCACCACAGTCTCCAGTTTAGATTTTATTTTTTACTTAATAATATTTTCAGTGTATTGTTTGCATTGTGTCTTTTATTATGCAATGATAGCTTATTGTTATTGAATTATAACATACAGTAATTTGTTTTATCAATTTGTTAGCTGACATATACAGCTTAATACACCCCAACTCTGAGGTGAAATACCATCAGTGACCACTAGGGGCCACTTGACAGACTAAATTACTCCTTAACAGAAAGTGAAAGTAAAATTATCTGTTTCAAACTTGCAAGATATGGTGAGAGGGAGCTGTGAAGACAGAGATTGTAGGTAAGCTTTTTAAATAGTATATATCATTTTTTGCTGCCATATATAATAAGGGACTGATGTGCAGAGAGGGATTGCATTTTGTATGTGGCGACTGTGCAATAATATAATGCTGCAGGAGGTCATTAGTCTAAATAGATCCCTCCTGCATTGGATCTGCTGCAGTAATGGTTCATCTGCATGAACACTGGTCCGTGACTGCACTGGTTTCACTGTGACTCATAGTGACTTCCTATTGGAAGCCATAACTGTCAGTCACAAACATACAAGGCAGTCCCATTGGGAGGTGTTCCCTCCCTTCAGGACTGCCAATCTGGCTGTGATACAGAAAGACACAACCTACCTAATCAAAGTTCTATGGGCTGTAGTCAGTGCAGTCCATAGAAGCTGAGGTTTGAGCATGCGCATTCAAGCCACTGCTTCCCTCACGGCATAAGTATCAGCACCCCTCTTACCTAAAAAAGGTAGGAGCCGCCCCTGGATGTGATCAAATCTGTGCAAGCACTTACTGTGATTCATAGATGTCCCTAATGCATTCACATCTGCAATTCCATACACAGCAAATGTAGAAAATGATACTAATTCTGCTGGCAGTGGGCTGAGACACCCAGAGATGGCCTTATGAATATCAGCATCTGCATACAAACACACATCGCCAATCACAGATTCTTTGGTAATCAACAATCTGAGTAATACTATGGTCTGCAGATGCTGGGGAAATGAGATGATGGAACCATGTTTTCTATGTATGAGGTCACAGATGTAGACTGAGACATACCCCATAAAATGGTCATGGCACATCTAGGTTTGTGCCACTACTCCCCCTTACCTCCCCCAAACAGTTCCTAACTGTTAATCACCTTGCAACTAAATCCTCACAGCAAGCAGTATTGATACGGTACCATGACAAATGCATAGTGCAATAATTACAATACATCAATAATGAGACATTACTGGAAAGATGTGTCCTCTTATAGTGTCACTGTGATGCATAAACATCACAACACACCAGCCCACACACTGCCATGTCATTTACTACAATGTGAGTTGGCTTTGATGCGAATGCATGCGTCATGCCCCAACCCATTAGCATTCTGAACTCGCTACTTCAAGCTACTATTTTATACGTAGCACAGCTGTAGCAGGACACATCTGTCCATCTGAGCATAACAACATACAGTATGCCATTCATCAGGCCCATAAATAGGATTGTACATACAGCACTGCAGGGTAGGGAAGCTGTTGATGGCACTCGCCATTTATTTGTTTTAATTAATTTCACTTATAATTAATATATAATACCGCTTTCACACAGCGGCCGCCGAATAACCTGGCAATTACCCTTCTTTTGAAGTGTTAGGTTATGTGCCCCATACATCAGCAATTAATTGTGACAATCCTCCGTTTTGGGTGATGATTGGCACAATTAATCTTTAATGTGTGTGCTCCCCTTTTTGGTGATCCTGTTCAAAAATTGATCGGGATCGCCAATCGATTGCTGATCAGATTTTTAAACATGTTTAAAAATCTGGTTTTATTGGAGTTTCTTTTTTGTATGTGTGGACATTACCTAAGTAAATTGCGCTTACCTGTCAACCTTTGGCAGGGGGAATGTGTGGTGGTAGGGCCTCTGGTGGCCTTCAATCCGCGGCGTTCATGAGTGGGGTCGGCGGATGGGCTCCGGAGCACAGAACACGTGGCGTGTCTCCTGTGCTCCTATTTTCCCCCATCAGTGACTGCGTGGCTCAGTGTGGCCTGCGGTCAGTGAGGGGAGGGTGCGGTGACTGGGCTCTGGGACTCTCCGTTTATTTAAATGTTTTTGGAGCGGGCAGGTGGCGGCTCCTCCTTTCCCCCAATGGAGATGGCGGAGGGGCTCTGGGTGGCCTACAGTCCATTAAGGTGTCGGCAGGACTCTGAAGGGGTCCTCCAATTGTTCGATCTAGCATCCCTGATGAGGGTGTGCGGCGGCGGGGATCTGACATTTTCTATGTCCATTGTGGCATTTTATGTCCAAGCTGCGGCGCCTTTTTTTTGTTATTATTTATTTTTTGTTAAATAACTACACAGCCAATAGGATCTTGCCCTGTCATAACCACACCCCCAGGCTGATATATAAATACATCAGCGCAAGACCTGGGCAGGCATTTCGGCAGGAGGGGAGCTGTCAAGTGCTCTTGAAGTCCAGTATCCCAGGTGGGTGGCAGGCCAATGCAAAAGAGCTTAGCTGGATGCTGCATCCTGGGTGAAGACACCTGGAAGAAGACTACAAAAGTCCTAGTAAAGGGCAGCAGCCATGCAAAAGAGCTAAAAGGCTGCTGCACCCTTAGGTGAAGAGAGACTGCTGTTTAATAAAATGTTTTTTCAAACCATGTATTGCGTGTATTATTTTAATATTTTAATTACATAGGTTCCTGCAGGAATTTAAAGTCCTGGCAAGGTGGCATTTGTGGTGCTCCAAATGCCACCATGCTGGGACTAAACTGCTGGGACTTGTAGTCCTCCTGTAATGAACAATAATATTTCAGCGATCAACCCTGCACCCACCGCCCAGGGGTGCGGGGGATAGCCCCGGCCTTTAGCACATGCCTGGGGTAAACTGGAGAGGGGGGACCCCTCTATTTGAGGGGGCCCCACCTCCCCAGGAATCCCCGGCATGGGCTGACTAGCTAGGGTGGCTGAATGCTTTGGTCATGGGACCAATGATGTCTCCCCTGACTGTGGCATTACCTCCCTGGCTAGTGAAGCCTGGTGCTGGTTCCTAAAATATGGGGGACCCCTAGTCATTTTGTCCCCTGTATTTTGGGAATCAGCACCTGCTCCAAGAGCCTGGTGATGGTTCCTAAAATACAGGGGACCCCTAGCCATTTTGTCCCCCATATTTTGGGAACCTGCACCAGCTCAAGAACACCGTATTGGTTTGTAAAACATGGGGGACCCCTAGATGTGTGGTTTTTCCCCCTTATAGTTTTATTGCATCGCCCCTTAATTTAAATTATGACAAGAAGTGACAGGTGAAAAGACAATTGATTGAGGTGATGTATGGGCACATTCGAGATATGAAGATGCAATCTTATGACAGGTAAAAAATCTGTTGCTCACTGAAACAAATCTGGGTACTTGTGTAGTTTCACGGCGCCAGTATGGGTACTTGTGTAGTTTCACAGCGGGGCTCGCTTTGCTCGCCCACGCTGCGGGCTCGGTGGCTCGCTACGCTATTTAAAATCAACTCCATGCCAACATGGATAGTGGGGGTATGAACTATCCATGTTGGCATGGAGTTAAGTGACTTTTTTTAACATAGTTTGTGGCGAGCGTAGAACCCAGAAGTAGCACAGCACCATGCTGTAGTGTGTGTGCAAGTCAGATATGGAGAAATAATTTATCTGGGGGAAAAAATCAATGGATCTGAGAAGCAATTAATTGTGATCGCAGGTGTATTTACTTAAGGCATGCCATATTGCGATTGCTATTAGTTGACTGACTGACAGTATGAAACTGACGTCATCAGAGCCCCGCCAATAGTAGGACAGGTGATGGGTGCACGAGGATTGCTGTGTGCTTCACTTCTATAAGTTGTTTTTTTATTTCACAATATGTCATGATAAAGGGCGCACGGCCTGAAACGTTGGCACACAACTATAGTGTTGGGTGTTGGTATCCAATTATTTATCTGTCTATAAAGTCTTATGAGTGCTGTCAGCCACCTGATCTGTATGTGTATATATATATATATATATATATATATATATATATACTCTAATAGAATGGTGCGGCTCTCAGCTTATATAACGTGATGTTGCATGCGGTGGAGGAAGCGTCCGGCTTATATATATGTAGAATTTTTCTTTTTTTCTGTCTGTACTACCACTGTGCATACGGTACTGTGACTCTTGTCATTACCCCACTGTGTATGTGGTACTGCAACTGCTTTGTTTGCCCCCACTGTCTATACGGTACTGAGACTGTTGGTTGGTTTTTGCTATGATAGAATGGAGGATAAATCACTGAGGAGAGAAGGAAGCACATACCACAGTCGTAATATTAATACAAGTCCATCAGCGTCAACAAGTAAGGCCATTGCCCAAGGTCATAGAGGGCTAACGTCAGGGCATGTCAAATCGAAGTAAAGTACTTTTTCAGTAAAAAAGGTAAAAAAAAATTAGCTAGATAGAAAAATAAAATTGGCGGTACTTGTGAGTTATCCAGGCGCCCGATGTGGTCATCGCATGCCATTATAATAAGGCATACGATGCGATGCGACGCGTTTTACCATCGCATCGTATGCTTATTGTATACGTCGCATCGTATGCTTATTGTATGGTATGCGATGCGACGCGACGCGATGTTAACAGTTCCCGCCCATTTTTAAACCCGCCCTCTGCACATCTGGCAGAAATTCAGTGTGAGGTAGTTTCCAGAGGAGAGAGCAAGTGATATTCAGAGAGAGAAAGTGTTGTACAGCGTTGGAGTATATTTGTGAGGTGAATTTGTGGACATTTGCCCCAATATTGCCCCATTTGGTCCCTTACACCTGCCCCATTTTGGCCCTTACCCCATTAGTCCCAAAATGGCTTTGGTTGATGGCATTTTCAGCCTCCCAAAAACTGAGGAAGAGACAGTCGTCTTCCTGCAGGAGAAAGGGCTGCTCCCATCGACTGCCACATGCCCAAATGGCCACCCTATGCGCCTGTCCCTGAAAGAGCGCAAATGGCGCTGCTACATTAAAAGCTGCAGCAAAAAACAGAGTCTACGGGCCTCCCTATTCTATCCTGGGTGCAGGCTCCCCTTCATGACTATCCTGCGCTTCATCTGGTGCTGGTGCGATGAACTGACGTCAATCGAGTTCTGCGCTAAGAATTTGAAGCTCTGTAACAAAAGCACCATTTTCTATAACGCCTTGATGCGGGAGGCATGCCAATGTGACTTGCTGGCACAGCCTCAACGGCAGATTGGAGGCCCAGGGCAAATGGTGGAGGTCGACGAAACACTGTTTGTGAAGCGGAAAGCCAATGTTGGCAGAATCCTCCCACAGCAGTGGGTGTTCGGAGGAGTGTGCCGGGAGACAGGGGACTGTTTCATGGTCGCGGTTGCCCAGCGAGATGCACCCACACTCCTCGGTGCAATTGTGGAACACGTGGCACCTGGCAGCACCATCGTCAGTGATTGCTGGCGCGCCTACCAAACGACTGAACTGGAGCGGGCTGGTTACAGCCACTTGCGGGTGAATCACCGGTTTAATTTTGTAGACCCGGACACTGGTGCACACACCCAGAACATTGAGAGACTGTGGGGTTGTGCAAAATGGCGCAACAAACGCCAGCGGGGCACAGCCCGCCATCACCTGGATTCATACATGCAGGAGTTCGTCTGGCGAAAGTGCCTGGCGGGAGACAGTGCATTTGAGCGCATTCTGCATGCGCTGACGTTACTTGATAAATAATGATGTTGATTGATTATTGTGTGCTTTCTGATTGTTTGTTATTCTAATTTATTCCCTTAATATGTTAATTACACAGTTATTCCCTTTAATTCAGTTGTCCTTAATGTGTCAGATATGAATGATATTGATGAATGATATTGGATGCTCACAGCCACTCCACTATCAACGTGAACCCGAAGCGTGGCGAGCGCAGCGAGCCCGCGAGGGGCGGCGGTACGCGTCCTACGACCTTTTCATGCCCCCACTATCCACGTCGGCGTGGAGTTGAGAATAGAATAGTGTGGCGAGCGCAGCGAGCCACCGAGCCCGAAGCGTGGCGAGCGCAGCGAGCCCCGCGAGGGGACACGGATACCTTCACAGGTAAGCGCGTCCCTTCGCGGGCTTCCAAGGTGTCCAAGTCGCCATGGACACCTGGGAAGCCCGCGAAGGGACGCGCTTACCTGTGAAGGTATCCGTGTGCGCTCGCCACGCTTCGGGCTCGGTGGCTCGCTGCGCTCGCCACACTATTCTATTCTCAACTCCACGCCGACGTGGATAGTGGGGGCATGAAAAGGTCGTAGGACGCGTACCGCCGCCCCTCGCGGGCTCGCTGCGCTCGCCACGCTTCGGGTTCACGTTGATAGTGGAGTGGCGTTCACAATGGGGATGGGACTGACATTGTGTCACTTTTTGTGACACTTTCTGGGGGTTTTGCACTGCTAAAATCGGGTGCGATCGCATCGCATCGCATGCCATGTGGTTAACATGCGATGCGACGTGATCACTTTACATGGTACCCGATGTAAAATCGGGTTCGGGTGGTCATCTCGTCGCGTCGCATCGCATGCCATTTGGTTAACATACGATGCGACGCGATGCGAAATCGGGTTCGGGTGGTCATCTCGTCGCGTCGCATCGCATGCCATTTGGTTAACATACGATGCCATGCGATGCGACGCGATGCGTATACGACCAAAAATCGGGCGCCCGGATAACTCACAAGTACCAAATTGGCAATTTGCTATTCACTACTCAAAAGTGGTATGGAAAGGATAAAGCCTTGGCCACTATTTCTTACTGATGGTTCTGCCTCTCAAGTAAGCCCTGCATGTAGAGGTGTCATAAACATGAAGCTCAGGAAGGCACGGGAACTAACTATGTGCTCAGAAATATCACAAATTGCTGAGGAGAGTCTAAGTGTGCCATGCAGGGGCGTCAAAATGAAGGGGGACAAAGGGGCAGATCACCCCCCCCAAACATGAGAGAGCCCCCCCAAACATGAGAGAGGCAGTCCTTCATGGAGCAGAGGAGTGGCGAGGAAGGACAACCCCCTGCAGCCATGGGCTTGTCTTGCAGTGTGTCCAGCAGAGCTTTCCCCTGCCAAGAAACCGGGTGCACTGCAGTGAAGAAACAAAATAAACGACAATTCCCAGCAGCCCTTGCTGCAGTGAGCTGTAGTTTACTGTCAGTTTTCTCACTGCAGTGTAGCCAAAGGTCCAAATAGGGGGTGGATCTACATGGTGTCACGACTGGGGATTTGGGACCCGGGAGTGACCTTGGTGGCTAGCTGACAACCCAATGGAAACAGGACGGAGGCAAGTGGATACAAATGGGTAATGTTTATTGCATATAATGAACTGGTACAGCGGACATTTGAAAGTCTGTAAAAGTCTTTGGAAAGCTGGGAACTGATAAGTTACTTGGAGGCACGTAGTAGAGGCACGGGAGCACAGGAGCTGGAACGCACAGAGTAGGTCCACTGGAGTGCAGGTGCCGGAAGCACGGAGTTGGACCACTGGAGAGCAGGTGCCGGAAGCAAGGTAGGCAGTGGTGAAGGTGGTTGCGGGTGCAGGTACTGAGGCACGCAGAGGCAGGTGGACACAGGTGCAGATGCTGGAGCGTGCGGGTGCAAGTGGTCACAGGTGCAGGAAACTCGGAAGCACAGGTGCAGGAAACTCGGAAGCACAGGTGCAGGAAACTCGGAAGCACAGGTGCAGGTAACTCGGAAGCACAGGTGCAGGTAACTCGGAATGCAGGAACGGATGAACACTGGTGCAGATGAACACAGGTACAGGTGAGTCGGAAGCACAGGTGCAAGTAACTCAGAAGCACAGGTGCAGGTAACTTCGGAAGGCAGGAACAGATGAACACTGGCACAGATGAACACAGGTACAGGTGAGTCGGAAGCACAGGTGCAAGTAACTCAGAAGCACAGGTGCAGGTAACTTCGGAAGGCAGGAACAGATGAACACTGGCACAGATGAACACAGGTGCAGATAACTTGGAAGCACAGGTGCAGGTAACTGGAAGCACAGGTGCAGGCGACTTGGGAACACAGGTGCTGGGACAGGAAGCAGGTACTGGATACGGGTACAGAATAACACTGGTGCAGGTACTTGTAATGCAGGAACAGGTGAACACTGGCGCAGGGTCTTGAAGGCACACAGGTGTAGGAACGCTGGTGCAGGGTCTTGGAAGCACACAGGTGTAGGAATGCTGGTGCAGGTACTTGGAGACACACAGGTGTAGGAATGCTGGTGCAGGGTCTTGGAAGCTCACAGGTGTAGGAATGCTGGTGCAGGGTCTTGGAAGCTCACAGGTGTAGGAATGCTTGGAAGCAGGATACAAATGCTGGGTAACTGGAATACCACAGAGCTTAAGCAGGAACACAAGCTGAAGCTTCCTTCCAAGTTATTGACAATAATGCAAAAGCAAAGTGTCTATGCAGGGCTGGGAGGATAACCCCTCAGAGCAGCACTGATTGACCATCCGGGTGATTGGGAATGGCCACACCTGGAACAGTCTCTGGATGAGGCCAACAGGGAACTTGTATCTTTCAAGTGGTAACCACAGAGTTAATGGCTGAATCAGAATCACCCAGGTGCTCATTACAAGCTCAGATCTTGATCTTGCTGCAGCAGGCTGAGAAACAAGACTGACAGGCAGGTAAAACAGGACAAACACACTGAGTTCTGGCAGGATTGTGACAGTACCCCCCCTTTACGGGTGGCCACCGGACACTTCAGGAACTTTGAAGAAAAGTCACAATTCTGCCTCATCATCAGAACAGGTGGACCATCCATCGTCGATGTAAACGGAATTCCCGTTCCATTGGACACTATAATGAGGATGACTTCCGTTCGGAAGGAACACTTGACTTGGACGAAGAGGACCACTGGAGAAAGACGTAGAATCAAATTCATCAGGGATAACTGAAGTATTTTTGACTGGAACTGAGAGACGAGAAGATCGGGCCCTTGAGGCTAAGGCACCACTAAGACTCAAATTAAATCTTGTTCGATATCCAGGGGCTTTCGGATAGCCATCTTTAGCATCTAACTGAATTTTTCTCAGCGGTAAGACAGGGCAAGGTGAAACAGGATTTTCAAGGAAAGGGGTAGAGTCATAATCCTCATCATACTCGGAATCAGAATCCATGTCTAGAGTTAAGACTGCCTTGCTCTGACTGGAGGTTTCTGAAGACTTGTTGGGGCAAGGTACCGTAGAAGGTTCCACTTGAGGATGAGACAGAGAAACACAGCCAACTCTTAAGCTCATGGGTACAGACCTTGAAGATGTGGGATATTCAGCAGAAAACTCGAAGGAATCTTTGGAAGGAGACAGAGCCATATAATTTAGTTCCATATCTATGGACTGAGTCTTTGGTGATGACTGTGAACCAGCCTGTTTTCTGGCAGCCCGAAAATTTTTGATATATTGGTCAAGAAGAGCTTGATCTTGTTCGGAGAGTTCCATCTTGGAGGACTGAGCTAAATCTGTGTTAAAGTATAGAGTCTCTAGAGTACTAACTGTTTTTTCAACACAGTGGGAGTCGATAGAAGACAGGCTGGAATTATCAGGATCAGGTAAGTTTGGGAGAGTCTCTGGGCTGAAGGATAGTACAGACGTGGAATTAAACAAACTTGGACCAGCTGGAACCGGAGGACATCCGATTGTACTTGAACCAGCTAGGACCGGCAGGGACTCTGGATTGACGGATGGGACCGGATGATCACTGAAGATGCTTAAACCGGCTGGGACCGGCATGGACTCAGGATTGATGGATGGCAACGGATGATCCCTGAATATACTTGAACCGGCTGGGACCGGCATGGACTCTGGACTGACGGTTAAGACCGGATGAGAACCAGAGGTGTCGGAATCGGCTGGAACCGAATGAGCCTCCTGACTGACGGCTGGAACCGGATCATCAATGGAGGTACTTGAACCGGCTGGGACCGGAGTGGACTCTGGACTGACGGATGGGACCGGATGAGGTCCAGAGGTGTCGGAATCGGCTGGAACCGAATGAGCCTCCTGACTGATGGCTGGAACCGGATCATCAATGGAGGTACTTGAACCGGCTGGAACCGGAGTGGACACAGGACTGCGGACGCCCTCTTGGGGCTGAAGACTGCGGACCCCCACTTGGGGCTGAAGACTGCGGACCCCCACTTGGGGCTGAAGACTGCGGACCCCCACTTGGGGCTGAAGACTGCGGACCCCACTTGGGGCTGAAGACTGGATGTGGTCAGAATCACTTTGTTCTTGGGCTTGCGGAGTGAACAATTCTCAATGAAGTGGTCTGGATTACCACAGTAGAAACATAAATGGAGAGACCTGCGTCTTTGGCGTTCAGATTCTGAAAGCTGGGACCTCCGCTTGCCCTGGACAGAAATTTCGCTCTGAAGGTTGGGAGGCCTTTCAGATTTCACAGGTACTTTCACTGAGACTCCTTTCACTTTGGAGCTGTAGTTGATGGGCTTCACAACCTCAGGAGTGTAACTGAGTAACGTAGTTATTATGGGAAAAATTTTTGCCAAAAGTTCTTGCAGCTGGATAAGTGAGTGGTGGTAGGTTCCCATTGGTATTGCTGTCAGATTTTGCATAGCCACTTTAAAGTCACTAGCCAAGTCCAGGGGCTTTTGCATACTGTCACGACTGGGGATTTGGGACCCGGGAGTGACCTTGGTGGCTAGCTGACAACCCAATGGAAACAGGACGGAGGCAAGTGGATACAAATGGGTAATGTTTATTGCATATAATGAACTGGTACAGGGGACATTTGAAAGTCTGTAAAAGTCTTTGGAAAGCTGGGAACTGATAAGTTACTTGGAGGCACGTAGTAGAGGCACGGGAGCACAGGAGCTGGAACGCACAGAGTAGGTCCACTGGAGTGCAGGTGCCGGAAGCACGGAGTTGGACCACTGGAGAGCAGGTGCCGGAAGCACGGTAGGCAGTGGTGAAGGTGGTTGCGGGTGCAGGTACTGAGGCACGCAGAGGCAGGTGGACACAGGTGCAGATGCTGGAGCGTGCGGGTGCAAGTGGTCACAGGTGCAGGTAACTCGGAAGCACAGGTGCAGGAAACTCGGAAGCACAGGTGCAGGAAACTCGGAAGCACAGGTGCAGGAAACTCGGAAGCACAGGTGCAGGAAACTCGGAAGCACAGGTGCAGGTAACTCGGAAGCACAGGTGCAGGTAACTCGGAATGCAGGAACGGATGAACACTGGTGCAGATGAACACAGGTACAGGTGAGTCGGAAGCACAGGTGCAAGTAACTCGGAAGCACAGGTGCAGGAAACTCGGAAGCACAGGTGCAGGAAATTCGGAAGCACAGGTGCAGGTAACTCGGAAGCACAGGTGCAGGTAACTCGGAAGCACAGGTGCAGGTAACTCGGAATGCAGGAACGGATGAACACTGGTGCAGATTAACACAGGTACAGGTGAGTCGGAAGCACAGGTGCAGGTAACTTCGGAAGGCAGGAACAGATGAACACTGGCACAGATGAACACAGGTACAGGTGAGTCGGAAGCACAGGTGCAAGTAACTCAGAAGCACAGGTGCAGGTAACTTCGGAAGGCAGGAACAGATGAACACTGGCACAGATGAACACAGGTGCAGATTACTTGGAAGCACAGGTGCAGGTAACTGGAAGCACAGGTGCAGGCGACTTGGGAACACAGGTGCTGGGACAGGAAGCAGGTACTGGATACGGGTACAGAATAACACTGGTGCAGGTACTTGTAATGCAGGAACAGGTGAACACTGGTGCAGGGTCTTGAAGGCACACAGGTGTAGGAACGCTGGTGCAGGGTCTTGGAAGCACACAGGTGTAGGAATGCTGGTGCAGGTACTTGGAGACACACAGGTGTAGGAATGCTGGTGCAGGGTCTTGGAAGCTCACAGGTGTAGGAATGCTGGTGCAGGGTCTTGGAAGCTCACAGGTGTAGGAATGCTTGGAAGCAGGATACAAATGCTGGGTAACTGGAATACCACAGAGCTTAAGCAGGAACACAAGCTGAAGCTTCCTTCCAAGTTATTGACAATAATGCAAAAGCAAAGTGTCTATGCAGGGCTGGGAGGATAACCCCTCAGAGCAGCACTGATTGACCATCCGGGTGATTGGGAATGGCCACACCTGGAACAGTCTCTGGATGAGGCCAACAGGGAACTTGTATCTTTCAAGTGGTAACCACAGAGTTAATGGCTGAATCAGAATCACCCAGGTGCTCATTACAAGCTCAGATCTTGATCTTGCTGCAGCAGGCTGAGAAACAAGACTGACAGGCAGGTAAAACAGGACAAACACACTGAGTTCTGGCAGGATTGTGACACATGGCACTGTACTGTACAGTGTATACTGTAGTCAGTGCTAGCAGGCCAACCAGTGGCATGGGCAGGTGAGGATACCAACCTGATCCACCCTAAATGGTAAGTGGCAGAGGCACTGTGTGTGTGGATCCGATACGATTTCCCGGCGGTCGGGATCCCGGCGGTCGGAATCCCGACACTGGAATCCCGACCGCCGAAATCCCGACAAGGGGGGGACATGGATCGCCCCCCCTTGCGGGCTCGCTGCGCTCGCCACGCAGCGGGCCCGCTGCCTCGCTACGCTCGGCACGCTATTTTATTCTCCCTCTATGGGTGTCGTGGACACCCACGGAGGGCGAAAGTTTCGGGATTTCGGCGGTCGGGATTCCAGTGTCGGGATTCCGACCGCCGGGATCCCGACCGCCGGCAAATCAACTGCATCCCGTGTGTGTGTATGTCTATATGTGTGTGTATAGGAGTGTAACAATATGTGTGCATGTGTGTTAAAGTAAATGTGTGTGTGTTTTTAACCCACTTCTCCAAAAGCCTGACCCTAACCTCCCCTCATGCATGACAACCCTAACCTGTCCTCCTGCAGCCTAACCTCCCCTAACGCAGCCTAATTCTAACCTCAGCTAACCCTTATCTCACCTCCCACAGCTTAACCCACCCCTGCCGAAGCCTAACCCTAACCTCCCCTCAGTCAGCCTAACCCTAACCTCCTCTAAACCTAACCTCCTACAGCCTAACCTACTCCTATCCCTATTTTATCTTGACGCCCCCCCCCCCCCAGTCAAATAACATTCCGACGTGCCAGGTATAAACTAGAAGAGGGGGCACTTTCCATTGTTTGTGCACTCTATCAAAATGTGTGGCTGAGCAGCACAAGTCATTATGAAATTGAGATGCTTCTGTTAAAGTACACCAAGAAGAAGAGTACATTATACTTGTGTAGCTGGCCCTCCTAAGCATGTTGATGATGAGGTATATGGTTGATGAGGATGTTGATGAAGATGTTGGATGTATCAATCAGGCACCAGTGGAAACAGTTGTTGGATGAATTTTTATTGGATGATTAACCCATTAGCTCCCAAACCAAAACCAACAAGCGCGGTTTTGGCAAAACCAAATATAGATCCAAAGCTGGAGGACGATACAAGTCCAATAGCAAAACCAAAAAAATTGGCTGGCGCACATCTCTACTCAGAATGTGTTGGTACCAATGTTCCTGGAGACCTGCGCTTGCCTGGTAGACTCTGGCACAAAGCTAAAGTCTCCAAGAGAGGAGCAGACCAGACCGGATTTTGCACACAGGATCAATCTTCCCCCGAAAAAGTTCCTGTGGTGATATACTGTATATCTATGGAAAAACGTACTGTTACACATAACAGTATGTTTAGATGTTTGTAGGCAACATTTTTTTATTTTCAGCAATTTTATTTTTTCTAGGATATTCAAATATTTTGCTATTGCTGTTTAGATTTTACACAATTCATACAATATATTATGACAAGCTTTTTCAAAGCATTTATTTATCTAGCAGTTATCTATAATAAGAGAACCTTTATGTTGAGCCAGAATAAAAAAATCATAAATGACACTGTAAGAGGCGCTGTCAGTAAATTTAAGAAAGGAATACATTAGTTTAGCTTGATATACTGGAATAACATTGTTCAAGGCAAGCCTTCTGGAACATTTTCTGAACAAAACACTTATAGTAAGTCACTTTGAGCAGTCTCCTTTCATTTGTCTCTTTACATTTGGATCAATGGATTGAACAATCTCTTAAAAAATTCACGAGCATTTTTTTCTTCACCCAGCAATAAATTTAATTTGAATTTATTTATAGCATATATCATGGAGTATTTTATACATTCAAAAATGACACAAAGAACAGTACCGTATAAAAACAAACTAAATAAAACAACGCTCAACATGACTGAGTAATATGTTAAAAAAATAGAAGGAAAGTGCAGCCCAAGTCAAAGACAATGAATTATGCCTCAAGCAATGCATGGCATTGGCTCAACAAAGCTTTATTTAACTTAAATAAAATGATATGAGTTACAATAACAATGTATGTTTTTCTAAAGCAGAAATAAGAGAACTTTTTTCAATATTTTTTTTTTTATATTTATTTTTCTGCAATACAGACTGAATTCTTAATTATATAAGATTCAAATAAAAGTGTAAAACTCGGCCTAAATATGAAAATGTCAAGATATCATTTTTTGTAACATCAGCTTTGTATTCAAAATCCCATATACACAGAAAGAATTTAGGCTCAGACTGACACAGGATCATTTGGAAAGATGCAGAATACATATGAAAGGGGTGTACAGTATATTAGATGGTGCATAAATCCTAACCTGACCCTTTCCAGGATGGACAATATGCTCTCTACCTGGTCTTCACTCTTAATATATGATTGGATTCACCTGTGTTGAACTATGTAATTCATAATAAATGATTTCCAAAACAGGTTATTGCAACCATCATTTAAGCGGAACATCCAGGTGGAGAGCATTTTGTCTCTCCTAGAATAGGTCATGTTGGGAGGTATGTATAGTGTATATTAAATGTAAAAATAAAGAAGTACAGATGGAGCCGGGATCCCTCTTGCTGGCGAATCGCCAGAACGTCACCGCTGGCGATCCGCCAGCAGCCCGGCGTCCATCTGACTGAGAGGCGCGTGCGTCTCACGCACACGCACGTCTCAGTTTCAGGGCAACGGGAATCCTGTCCATCTCCGCTTCAGGGAGACGGACAGGGTTATGGGGCGGGGACCCGGGGGAACCGTGCGAAAGGGGACGCGCACGCATCTCGTGTGCGCGTGTCCCCTTTTCGCAGATACAGATGGCGGCTGGCGGGGGATGGCGGCTGGAGTCGCCATCGCCATCCCCTGCAAAGAAGAGACCCGCTCCATCTGTATATTAGATTTCACTAATAGTTTGGACAACTATTTTATAAAGGTAGTGGAACAAAGACAATTTACGGTGGTATTCATTCCCAGATTCTGACTGTCAGAATGTCCTGACAGTCAGCATCCAGGGCCGTTTTCACCTAGCATTTTACAGGTTTGTTTAACATGCTTCTAAATTTGTGGTTTTAATAATCAATAAAAAGTTATCTTTATTCGATTGGAAACCTTCTTCTATATTTTCTATAAGGTACAATTTATTACTAAAGTTTGACCTTCTAAATCTCATCTACCAATTGTTTCGTCAGATTTTTGTGATGTTGCATATTGATTCTACTTCACTGCCTGTATAGCATGGTTTCAGTTTGCATCTTTCTTCGAGCTTTATTACTTTATCGCTTGAGGATTTATTGACAATACAACTATATTTTAGCTGTACCTTTTTCTCTTTGTATTTTCTGTGTGCTAATGTATATATTGGTTAAGCACAGATATAGACAGGGTCATAACTAAGGATATGTGGGTGGTGCTGCCAACAGGGTGTAGGGCCATCCACTGAGAAACCTTAGGGAATAGAATAAAGTGCAATAGTGTAGTAATATTGTTGGCAGTTAGCAGCTCTGGACTTGGGTGAGATGTATTAACTCTTGAAATGGAAAGATAAAGGAGGTTATTCTGATCGGAGCGGCCAAACGTGCGTACGTTCACTATTAGCGTACGCTCTCCGTACGCGGCCGTTGGGGTTAAGTTCACCCACAACTCAGCCGCATACGTACGGCCAGAAACAACGTCGAAGGGGAGTGGCGTACAATTGAGCGTACGCCAACGTATACGGACGGACCAGCCCTTACACTCCGACAACTGGCGTACAACAGAGCGTACGCCCCCGTTTACGGACGTCTCTCGTCCGTCTTCCCACCGACTTCTTGCGGCTATCTGAGCGTACGCCAGCTTGCACGGACGGGTCCCTATTGTTTTCAATAGAAAACTCAGCTTATGTCACCGCTCGTGAGAGTGAGCGTACGTCCGTGTACGCTGGCATACCCTTCACATATATGGACCTGCAAATCTTGCCTTTCAACTATAATTATGAAAATTAATTAATTGATTGAATTAATTAATGTGCAAAATAGTGGCCATGGGCTTAAAACATTGCTGAAACATCCTTTGTAGGTGTTAGATGTGGTTTATGTTATTGTATCATAAATACAAAACCTATGTTTGTATTAGAGTGAACACGTTGACACATGTCGACTTGTGTAGATTGAGTGTGCTACTGTGTAAAGTCTATGAAAGCACGTAGTGAATGTGTATAACTGTTTAACAAATACCTACCTTAGCATATATAAGCAGGTCTTAAA
The DNA here is from genome assembly GCF_055691185.1 of Crinia signifera. Lineage (NCBI taxonomy): Eukaryota > Metazoa > Chordata > Amphibia > Anura > Myobatrachidae > Crinia > Crinia signifera. The sequence continues at coordinate 290,176,721 of NC_139218.1, forward strand.
AAGATTCTTACCTTAAATTAAACAAACCTTTAAATGTAGAGAAGTATAGAAAGATAAGCTTCCAATGTGTTTGAGTGATGTGTGTGGCTTGCAGGTAGTGAAATCATGGTTTTGACTTAATAGACTGCAGCATTGGTTATTACATTCAGGTGTATGTGTTTGAGTAGTAATCAGCGTAAATTAGCAAACCCAGGCGCACGCTGGCATGCGGTATCTGTAGGGGTGGTCTGAGCTGGCGGTTGGCGGGCGCCTGTTTTGTGTCCGAAATGAACGGTGCTTTAGGCGATCGTGCGGTAGTAGCACCGTTCATTTTTGGTGCACACCCCCGTGTACACCCATATTTATGCCCATTTTCCCTCATTATTTCGGCCGCTCCCCTCAACACGCCCCTATGCCGCCCCCAATGCCCGTACTCTCGCGTACAGGTTTTTTCGCACGGAGAGACCCGTCCGTAAGCGTTGTGGAGTGTTCGCGCCTGCGCATTGGCGATTGTACGCATGCGCAGATCATGAAAAACCACGGAACGTACGCGTACGGCCCGGCCGCACCAACCAGAATAAGGCCCAAAGTACCAACCAATCAGCTCCTGTCATATTTCAAAATAACAGTTAGTCGCTGATTGGTTGGTAATTTATTTTTCTCCACTTTCTTTCTCTGCAAGTACTTTACGTTAAGCATATAGTAGGTTATTTCATCCTTTTTAAGTTACATAAAATAATCTGATTTCAAGGTTGCTTATTATCCTATTTAAACAAACAGCACTGTATAATTTTAGTCTACATTATATAATTTCTAAATGCAATTTTATAGACTGTGTTTGAAAAATAGACAGGAGCTGGCTGGTACTTTATCTCTCTTTACTTTATCTCTCTCCAAGGCTTAGTAAACAAACCCCTTAATACTGTATGGGTATTTTTCATACTCCACATAAAGTATCCATTCAAAAGAAGATAGCAACACTTACTGTATGTTGAAGTAAATCAAGATTTGTTTTTTGGACATGTTTTTGTACTATAAAAGAAAATTGTTATAAACAGTGGCAGATTTTACCTAAGGGCTAAAATATGCCACCATCAGTGTCAGTGAGCCACCTGCAGTCCATGAGACTGCACTGGCTTCACTGTTACTGGGAGTGACTTCACTGTGACTTCATACTGGAAGTCCTGGAAGTCCTGCCCATCAGTCACATACCACTTTCACATTGCAAATCGGACCCGGTTATTGCTGGTTTGGTGATGAATGGACCTGGATCGAGGTGTGTTGTGAAAGCACCACAGCTTATAACCTGGGTCGATGATCCTGGCAATTTGAACGGGTTATAAGAAGGGTTAAACCCGGGTCACCCTCTGTATATTGGGCAGCCCTGGTTTAATGTGAAAGCACTAGACCCGGCTTTGTGATGTGAAAGGGGTAACAGACACACAAAGCATTTCCATTGATATATGTTCCCTCCTTCTGGGACAGCCAATCTGGAAGCCACTCCCTACTTTATTATGCAATCCGACTTTTATGGGCAGTCCATAGAAGATGGGAGTATGCACATACGCTGTCGCACAGTGGCATCTACGCATGAGCCGGTCCCAGGAACCTACTGGATACATTGCGCAGGACCAGTGCTGATGGCTGTAACCTCTTCAGTCAGGTTGGTAGCAGAAACCCCCCCTGCCACATGTAAGTAGCAGCCGCCACTGGTTAAAACTAAAGAACACTTGTTGCTTGTAAGGATGAATACATTTCCAAAACCTAAACCTAGCTTCTAGAGTACAGAGACATACAATAATATAGTTCATAAAAGTATGTTTTCTACAAGAAAAGTGTTAGTGGAGGTTGCCAGATCAAAACTTTTTCTACCAGGTGCATTCAAGCTATTTTATTATTTTAGTCATGCTTTTACTGCCAAATGCTGACAGTCAGTATATAAAATATTCCAAATACGAGAGCTTGGCAAACCAACTGCCATTCTGCAAAACAATAATCAACAATACAGTGCTTCCAATTTAAAAAAAAAAAGTTGGATTCCAATTCATCTATAGCCAGGTGTTAGCATCTAGGAAAGGAATGTCTACTGCTGAAGCATCAGCTGAGGAGGGAACCTAAACTTAAAGTCATAAAAAGTGGCATACTGTATGAAACATCTCGTTACTCTCATAATTAATTAATATACCGTGCAGTATTTTATGAAAAGAAAATTAGTTTAGTATTAGGGATATTAAAGTGAAATGTTACTGTTTTATTAAAATACAGTATATTTCCAGTTAAAACATTGAAAACATTATACACATAATATTATACAGGGCAAATATTATGGGGAACGTTTCAAAAGCAATAGCGGTTTTTCAACATGGACAATAATATATATTTGAAATTAATTAGGTGGATGTATACATTTTTAGGGGTAAATTTAGATGAGATGGGAGTTATATTAAAGATGAGATGTTGCCCAGAGCAACCAAATCAGATTATATTTATTTAGCACCTTTTAGAAGATAATAGATACAGCAGATTCTGATTGGTAAGCCATAGCAACATCCCATATTCTATAAAACTCTCATATTAGTTAATCTACCCCTTAGTGTCATTGTCCCATATTATCTCTGCATATTCAGCTCTTATTGTATCATGGTAACAATATGTTGTTGTTATTATTATTGGATTATCTGTGTACTAGAGGTTGCTAAGCAATCCTATTTACCTTGCATCCTAAACTACCCACAGGAATTCCTTCCCTCCTACTGATTAATCATCATTATCTGAACTTTACAACTGGGGTGCAAATCAGTAGACCAGTACTAGCTGGGCCAGTGATACTGCCAGGAATAATTCTGCTCTCCAATGTAAATATAGAACAGGATTAAATGAACAAATAACAGATTAATTTGTATAATGACTTGTGCACATCACTTTGGATGGCCTGGTGAGGTTGTCCATAAAAGTATGATAACTCTCCCCACAGAAAATGCTCACAAATTGCTAAATCTATGCAGATCAGTGATTTCAATTTGTCTCCATTGTAGATATTGAGAAGATTAGATCTTTATCTTTATTCCGTTATTAAAGATCCTTTGCCTCTGTTTTGGACACAGAAAGAGGGTCATGTCAGAAACTAGGGAAAAGCAAGGATGCATCTCTAGGTTCCCATGTGGTGGCCATCATGGTAAAGGATTGATGCCTCACAAAAAGAGTACCATAAAAAGTAGCATTATCCATTTCTCAGCACACCCCCTTACTACCAGCTTCTTCATGTTACACAAACATTGTTTACTTTCAGAAATGTAGCTTTAACTTCTAAATATAGCAGCATTTCAAGTGAGTTAGAGTCCACCTTTCTTGGTAAGAACATCAGAAAGATGATGTTGATTACTCTATGTCTAACTTACTTATGAGACTCAGCTCACTCAAAGTTTCTTTGCTGTTTTGGATTTCATAGAAACAAAAGAGCAGATGCCCCATACATCCATTACAATTATACTAAATGTAATAATTACACATCATATTTGAGGTTTTTGGCATACAATTGGCAAGTTTTGAAGTATCTATACTCACTCAATTTAACTAATATTGAACAACATATGTTTGTATGCATCTACTGCACGTGTCCGTCACCTCTGCCTGCTGAATTTGGACCTGGACTATTCTACACAGCTTCCATAAGTGGGTTTTTCTTCACACATAGATATTCACATTTAGTCATTTCTGGACACTGTAATACCCAAGGTCATTTTCAGCAGTATGGAATTTATTGGGTTCTTGTGTATGACAGGAACTACCGCAGACCCAGAGGTAGAAGTTTTAATCCATCTGGTTTTATTACACTTTTATGCATAGATTATAACAAAAAAGTCCCAAATAACATACAGTATATGAGAATGAACTAAAGGTTTACGATCCAAAATGGCCTTTTTCTGCCCCTTTTCTGACCCCCTGCTGGAGTCACCCACCAGCATCCCCTGCTGTCCTGCACCCAGAACGGAGAGACACCACCACGCATAGTTTGGTGAGTAATGGATGACCATGATAGTCATAGAATGTATGTCACAGAGTACATTTTGCTTTTACAGTTACTCTTTTGTCCAGTACAATTCTCTTTCAATTTATGAACTGGATTATGAGACCTCTTTGTTCTAGGACACTAATGGCTATGAGACATTTTCCCATATCTGGTACATAAAGCGCATCTTGGATTTCAGAGACTTTGATTTCCCTATTTCCAAGTGGGAAGTTGACAGTCCCCACTATTGTAGCTGTAAGCACTTCATTTTCAAGTCATTTAATTGCTTTTGTATCACACATGCCTAATGCAGTGAATCACTCTTCATTGCAGCTGAAATTTGTAGTAGCACCTGAGTCAACATGCCAACAATATATTCTGTGACCCTTAAAGTTGACTAAACTTTCCTGTTTTATGTCTTACATAGGTCTTAATTAATGTATCATTTACATTAATTAATTTACATTTGAATGTTTTTTTATGTATGCTTTGACATATATAACACTTGTACTTGGACTTTCTGTGCTTCTCACTTTCAGTGTCTCATGCAGTATTTCTCAACATTTAACTCAATTGACACATGTTCTTGAAACTGGCATACTTTGTTTTGTATTACCAATTTATGTAGTTAGCTTGGCTGTGCCACTACCAGAAAGTCAAAGCTCAGGTGTTAAATTCTGTGGCATAGCCTCGCTATCTAATTGAACTCCTTCAGATGTTAACTGATGGGATATGGAAATCCTTTTATCAAAGTAGTCATTTGCTTGATTTGTCCTTATACAATATACACTTTAGTTTAGTCTATCTCATCAGACTGCATGACTCTCCATATAGTTTTTACTTTTTCATGTATAATAAAATACATGTATTGCTCATACTCACAGTTACATAAACTCAATATCTGGATTATGTAGTGGGATATACAGACTAACCAGTAGCGGTGCCTATGTAAGCAGTAGCAGTATAGAGCAATAACAGGTATCTCAGAGTATTACAGGGTTTTGGGAGCTACTGTAAGTGGAACAATTCCATTTCCCTCTGTAGCACAGTGACAAGATGCCACTTCACATGTGCAGAATATCAAATACTGCCCATCTCGGTAAAGGATTGATACCGCCCTAAATTATGGAAACTGTATTGAAGTCCACTTCATACTGTCTCTCAACTAAAAAATAAAATATGATTGCTCAAAAGGGCCTGACTCTTTGTTGAAGAGAAAGGCAGGTAGGACTATGTCTTATGTATTGTTAGTGGCACAGGGTAGTGGTCCCATATTGGTACTGTGGGTGCTACTTTCACCCACCCAATAATATGTTGTGCATTTATGTCAGCAGCTAATCAAATGAACAGTATGATTTGGATGGAATGCTCTGATAAATCCATACAACCATAAGGACAGCCTAGAAACGCCAAATAGATAGGTTACTGGTTGGCATTAAGTAATTCAATTTAAATAATGACTGAGGTTGTGGGTTCATATCTTTTCACTGGCCTTCCTGTGTGTAGTTTGTATGGTCTCTTTCTGTGTTTGCATGTTCTTTCTCCAGGCTCTTCAGTTACCCCTACAATCCAAAAACATGCTGGCATTCTAAGTTAATTAGCGACTGTCAAAAGAAAATATTTACCCCCATTTATATGTGAATATCTACATATGTAGTTAATATAGATCGTAAGCTCCGCTGGGGCTGGGCCTGTTGTGGGTAAGTAAAATGTATGAACTATATAAATAACTATTAAAAATATATTTTATTTTTGCAACTGGTGTAATTGAAAATAATATATTTTTCCTGATTCTTTCTTCTTGTCATTTTGTTCTTTCTTCTATGTACTATATGAATTATGTAAGCGATCCAAACTTTAAATCTTAAAGTGTCTTCCAAATTGTTTATAGCAATTTGGTAAAGACACTTTTACTAGGCCCAATCCTTCTTTAGATTTTGCATCAGCTACATATTTTACAATGGTAAATGATTGTGCTCCATGTGCAGTATTACAAGATATTGTGCTTCTAGTTTTTTTTTTTTTTTTTTTTTTTATATTTTATTGAATTTTCAGAAGAACACCAAGACGACGAAAAATATAAAGCAGATGGCAAATGATAAATAAAGTCTTGGTCAGAATACTACAGTATTACAATAATACAATATATGTAAAATAAATATATCAGTCTTTCTTGGATTCCCCAATTCAAGATAACATTATCAAAATCAGTGAAATCCAAAAGACATTGCTATATTAAATACTTAACAAAATATTATGATAAAGGAACAATAGCCAACACACAGGGGAGACAAGGATGGGGGGAGGAAAAAGAGGGAGGGAAGTAAACATGAGGGGTACATATTAGAAGAAAATGATGAAACTTCAAGGACAGTAGGTCCAGTATAACTGAAACAAGGCGAAGGTATCATGTGACTTGATTGGTTGGTTACATGTTTTAAATACCAGCCACTACCTGTCGCAGCTGGTTCCAAGAGGTATTTTCAAAAATCTCAGAATATGATTTTGGGACTGAGCATTAAGGGTGTTAATGAAGTATTCCCATTTTTTATAAAAAATTTCTACCCCAGTCTCTACATCAGGTATCATAGAGCGTCTGTCGCAATATAGTATCTGGATCAGTTTTTGCTTCACTTCTGTAAGTGAGGGAGCAGAACGGCTGGTCCAATGTATTAGGATGATTTTCTTCGCTACAGTAACTATCGTAGCCAGTAAACAAATTTTATGTTGTTTGTCAGGGTCTAAGTCCCAGTTTTTAAAATTTCCACAAATGCATGCTAATGGGTCTGGGGTCAAGAGTAGGGAAAACATGGAATTAATAAAGTGTATTATTTTGTGCCAAAATGTTCGTATATTCCCACATCCCCATATACAATGGAAAAAATCAGCATGTAGTGAAGTACATTTGATACAAGCATCTGTTTCCAAAGCAGTCATATGTTTTCTCTGAGATATATACGCCCTGTGTATCATTCTAATATGTACCTCCTGTAAATAGGAGGAGTATAGATATTTAAGAGTAGAGTCGTATTGGGACAGTAAGTCAGGTAATAGAGAGACACTAGGGGTGTCCCTGGACCATTTATGTAGAGTCGCGGTCCAGCTAGAGGAGGCTGTTATGGACGTTAGTGGTATATATAAGGTAATAATTCTATAAGGGACAGAAGCAATGAGTTTAAACAGAGAAAGAAAGAGACATGCAGTATTATCTGTGGTAGTAGGTTTAGGCAGTGATTGGACATAATGTCTGACTTGGAGGAACATAAAAAAATGTTGAGAGGGAAGTTGATGTCGGGACTGGAGGTCAGCAAATGAGAGTAGGTCTCCTCCAGGGTCAAATACTTTGGTGATGGAGGCTAGGCCCTTCTCTCTCCACTGAAGAAAGGTGGAGTTAGATAGTGATGGGGCAAAGGCTGGGTTGCCCCATAGAGAAACATAGGGGGAGTATAGGGGGCTATTGTGAAACTGTTTATGCTTCTAGTTTTTAATATGTAATTCATTTATATGGAGCAGCCATGGCCAAACTATGGCCCTCCAGCTGTTGTGACACTACAAGTCCCATCATGCTTTGCCACAGTTTTGCTATTAGGGAATTCTAAAACTATGGCAAGGCATGCTGTGATTTGTCCACATCATGGGTAGGATGGTAGTGTAACATGAATGCAGTCGCTTATGGATTGTAGCGACTTGTGAAAAGGTTGACAATGACACAGACATTCTTCATATTGACACCACTATGTCAACAGTCATTGTGTCAACAAACGTGGCATTTCAACTGGTGAAATGTCAACATTGGGGTTAAGTTGCGGGAAGGGAGGGTAATGTTGGGCATTTGAAAGGGGGTGGGATTGGAATAGAAATTAGGGTTATTAAAAGTGGACGAAAACTCATGTATGCCAGAGGACCAGAGATCTTAGCTGGAAGTCACAGTCACATGACGGCTAAGCACTGGAAGATGTCTTTAGAGCTGGTGCAGTCAAAGGAGCGGGTTGGTCAGAGCGGAGTTGGTCAACGCTGGGCCAACAGAACCAGAAATAAATACAGGTATATTAAGATTCTAACATGTTGACATTATGACATTTTTTGACTTTCTCGTGTTCACTTGATGAATGCCAACATTAGGACTGTTGACGTGTCATAACACACCCAGTTGCTGTATACAGTCCATACCTAACTGGCCAGATGCATTAAGCTTCACACGTGATTAAATGGAGAGTAATAAAGAGCCAGCCAATCAGCTCCTACCTGCCATATCACAGACTGTGTTTGGAGAATGTCAGGGAGGAGCTGATTGGTTGGTTGTTTATCACTCTCCATTTTATCACTTTTGAAGCTTAGTGCATCTGGCCCCAGGTATTGGGATCACACAAGTCACACTAATATAGTAATGATTTGTCTGCTGCATTCAATATTAGTGTTGGGACTTGGAGACAAAAATTCCAATATTTGGACATCACTTAAATAAGTAGTTTAAAAAAAAAAATCCCTTTAATATATATATATATATGCACACATTGTCCAAAATGAATGCACTAGTAACAGTATTTGAACATTATTATACATATCGTGTTAAGACTCCCTGCTCTAGTACATAATATTTTGCTGTAGGATAAGTTGGCACACAAATATATTTTGTCATCCAAAACATTAAATATGCCAACCTTTTATTTTCCTCATTGCTTAGCAAGATGCAATTTACTATGTAAGCTATAGTTTTAGGATTTTTGCAATTAAAGCTTTCAGGCTACATGCTAGAATGTCTTAGTACTGTATATACTAGGCTTTACAGAAGGAGTGAAAAATAAATATATTTGGAGAGATTGTGAAGTTCATTTAGACATATAATTATATGGTACAGATGATTTAGAATATATTATACAGATTCAAGCTTTAACAACCCAAGTTGGAGGGCTGGTTATATTTCAATCTCCTTCTAATCTTCAAAAAAAAAAAAAAAATATATATATATATATATATCTTTTTAATATATATACAGAAGTACCAACACACTTGCCATTCCTAAGAATGGGGTGCAAACAGCACCCACTTCCCAGGATGGGGTGCATTGGCCTAGTAAATACAAACACAGGGGGCCCAGCACTCACTACAACAAACTAACTCACCTCAACATTCAAATAATCAATTAAATAAATAATGGGGTTGATATATATATATATATATATATATATATATATATATATATATATATATATATATATACAATCCGGGAGGAGGGCGGCACTCAAAGAAATGAATAAAAATCTCAACACAAAGGGAGAAATTTACCAATATGAAAAACCTAGTTTTTCGTATTGGTATTTCCCCTCCGACTGCATACGACTGATTTAGTCGTATGCAAAGTCGTGTTCCGGAGGGGAAATTACAAAGCAGTCAGATACGACTGTTTTGTAACCCTCCGATGGTGTAACAATTTGTATTAGCGGCCGTATATACGGCTGCTAATACAAATTATTTCTAGCAGTCTGCACGGATCAGTCAGATCAGTGCAGGCTGCAGAGTGTAAAAAAAATGTAAAAAAAAAATAAATGAAAAAAAAATCGGCGTGGGGTCCCCCCCACAGCCGAAACCAGCACCAGGCTGACGGAGCCTGGAGCCGGTAATTAAAAATCAGGGAACCCGACAAATAGGGGTTCCCTGATTTTTAACAACCAGCCCCAGGCTCCTGCTCTGGGGCTGGTTCCCAAAATATGGGGGACAAAATGACTAGGCTTAAAGCAAATAGAACATGAAAATGGTGTTCTATTTTCCTGTCGTATTTGCGTGGGTGTTTCACACCACTTAGCAGCCGTATTATCAGTACGGCTGCTTAGTACATCAGGAACCACCATTCTTTTGAATGGTGATTTCTGTCGTATTCTATCGATGGTGTAGACATTCGTATTTGTAAATACAAATACGAATGTTCCATCTTTAGGAATACGAATTGTTGTATTTTTGGGATTGTAAATCCTGAAAATACAAATTCGTAAAAAAAAGGTGTATTTCTCCCTACGAATACACCTTTTTTCTACGAATCCATTTTGGTAAATGTCCCCCAAAGTTGCAGTAAAAACCATGTGTATTATAGCTCCTAGCGCTTTCGGGGTGTCCCCCGTCCTCAGGGCAAAACACACACTCTCTTGTTATACTACTATGTGCTGTGTATGCCACCTACTGTATCTCTATTTTATTTGATATATTTGTCTGGCTGACACTTTATCTTACTTTTATCTTTTTTCTTACAGCGTCAGGTACCCTGGTGAGTGTTTAATGGTTGCAACTACCAAGCAACAGGGCATGAGGTCATTGGCCACCCACTTGCTTGATCACATGACCACGACACTGGGTGCTTCTAGGGTGTCTACATGCTCTCCCACACAGGTTTTTAAGTAAGTTCTGCTTTACTTCTTCTACTTTTTGCCCTTGATAATGGGGTATTTGTGACCCTAAAATGTTACTATGTTTTAATACAATTTTGAATACATTGCTAAAGTGCTGTGTCATATTGTATGTTTCCTACATTATCCACACTTATTTTATAAGGCAGCAGGGTAGGTATTGACTTTGACACACCGGGAGTACCAGCCTATTGCATTATATGACTGTTCAGCTTTCTTGCTTGTTGGACTATTGGGCACCCTTTTGTCTGTTTATGACCTTTTATCAGGGCTCAAATAGTTGTTGATTTGAAGGAATTGTTTCATGCATATCATGTTTATCAGGATTTGAGACGTTCTAGTGCAAATTTACTAAGATTTCCATCTATTGGCCGAGTAGCATCTCGGATGGTTATGAACGTGGACAGCTATATTTTGAAAAAAAAAAAAAAACACTCTGTCATTAAGTTGCCGTGATCTCAGGATTCGTATTTTCCAATGATGAAGTGATTCTTGTTTGCTTGGCAAGTTTGCCGGAAGCCAAACACTGCCGATCATAAAGCATCAGTCAGATCTGCGCAGAGCTTCAGATAAAACAGCATGGGGTCCTCATTCCTAAGTATAACCAGCACCGGGCTCTATGAGCTTATGCTGGTTCCAAAAATATAGGGGAAAGGACGCAAGGTCCCTCTTTATTTAATGAACCAGCAATGGACTTTTGGGGACCTCCGGAGTACTTGTTTGAGAACCTCTGTTGCAGAATATCGAAACTCCGATTTTATGAATTGTATCCTTGTCTGCACAAACTAAAGGAGTGTACACACGAAGCGTTCCTTCATAGTCAAAATTGCTTAGAAGGTTTGTAAAAATCGCTCACAAGGTTAGACAAATCGCCCTATGGGCGAAAGCGATGCGCAGCCCCTCTTAAGTGTATATCGATTAGTAAAAAATATTTGCCAAGCAAGGACATTTTGACTAGATCCCTGGCTGTCTACTCAAAATCACTGGTGTTCACTGCTGAAGGCAATATCCACTAGGCAATCTGCAATTAAATACCAACCCAGTATGTTAATTCTCTAGCATAGTCAAAACCCCCCATAAAGAAAATCGCTGGTGCATCTAGTCAAAATCGCTGTTGCGTCTACTTAAAATTGCTTAGTCAGAATCGCTCACTAGCAAAAATCGAGTGTACACCCCTTAAGACAGACAGACCTAATCAAAGATCGTATAAGGGATCAGGTTTTCTATGGGTGTGGAGAAGATGTTAAGGTATGAGCAGACTTCATATGTGGCACTTGCTCTTGCAGAGTAGCTGGCGAGCACGCATCGGCGAGAATTTTGACAGATAGATTGTATGTTGATATTGATGACAGGTTTTTATGACACAATAGGGTGAGATTTAATAGGATGAGAGTTTCAGAAAGTGAGAGATTTGTTGAGAAATCTCCAGTTTTTTTTTAATGGGGCAATCATTAACACTGCAAAACCAGTTTCATTTTGCAGTGTAAATGATTGCCGCTTTAAAAAAACTGGAGATTTCTCACCAAATCTCTCACTTTCTGAAACTCTCATCCTATTAAATCTCACCCAATGTTTCTATGGTGACATTAAGGACATTTTTTTATTGATACTATATTTTATCAAAGATTTTTAGTAGGCTTCAGTAATATATTAGATTATATTGATACTGATATGATACAAACAATATGTTTAGTAGATGTTACAGTATGTCCAAAATATGTATTGAACTTGAATATGCTTTCATTATTTTTTATTTATTGCATTATGTATTAAAATCTCTATACACAAACTGAACTACACAGTTATGTTGGTCTGATGGATAATTTCTCAATAGGATATACTGTATCAGCACAGTTACTGTATCTTTGCCTTTTTTACTGTTACAACAGACAATAAAAGCAATATATAAATTTACATGAGACATGTTTAATGGTTACATGTGTTCTGGCAACTGACTGTTAAATCTCTTTTTGCTCTGCTTTAAAAAATAATGGAATTCCAGCTGTATAATAAATCTAGTGCAAACCCTTGTTTTCATTTAAAATATACATACACCTATATTTCACCTATTATTTATGATGCCAAAGCTTTCTACTGCATTTTACCGCAAAGACAAGAATTTCCAACTACAAAATAACCAAAATAACAAAATCTTGTAATGCATTATACAGGTAGGGTCTCCATTTTCTGTGTATTCCAAAAACTGAAACATTCCAAAAACCATGGTTTTTCAGAGTATTTCTGTTCCCATTCCCCCGCCACCCCTTTTTTTCATACTTACTTCGAGTGTGGCAGGTGTGCCTTTTATGGCAGAGTGAAGATGGATGTGCCTGGGGCAGATTGATGGTGGCGAGTGTATGCTCAAGTCAGAGTGAGATGGCTCTGTTTGTGACGGTCAGAGTGTGGATCTGGAGAGTGTGAGGAGTTTACTGCAGGAAAAGCAAGTGAGAGAGGCATCCTGCAAGTAGAATCTGCAGACAGGCCCTGCTTTCTCTTGAACAGCACCTGCTCCAACTCCTACCTGATTTACTCATCTTTTAAACTCTCACACTTTTAGCGATGTGCAGCGAATCCTGTTTAGTCCTATTCAACACCTCAGGGGATTCCTGCCCCTGATGGGGAATTTTAACCCCCCCCCCCTCTCCCCGGCTAATGCCACAGGGAGCCGGGGGATGGCGGAAGGCAGAGAGATGGAAGCCTCCCTGCCTGTGCCAGACACTGTGGGGGAGAAGGAGGGAGTGCGGCAGAGGGAGGTCCCGCTCCATGCATATGTAATGAGCAGGACCAGTGTGCAGTGAATATGTAATGAGCGGCTCCCCCCCCCCCCTGCTGGCGTAATGTGTAAAAATCAGTTTTTTAATTAAATATATACTCATGTGCGAATCCAAACAGCATGCCCCTTCACGGAATAAAATTACAGATTTTTTTACATCAAAAGAAAAAACAAAAACCCTTTATTTTAAAAGATCACATTCCAATTCACCTTAAAAAGATATCGGATGCAAAACGGTGAATCATGGCGAAAATCATGGAGAAAGCAGTTCTCCCTCCTAGTATTGAATACACTCTTGGCGAATCACAGTGAAAACGCCATTGAAATACACCAGCGACTTGCAACGGAGAACTGGCCAACATTCACTGTTTGCTTTCAGAGTGAACATTGAATAGGGTGAATCAGATTTTCAGTGAAAGAGATTCACTGCAAGGAGTAAAAACAGCCCGATTCGCCGGAAAAAACGGTGAGTCGGGAGCATTGAATACTGGCCTCTGTATTATCCATGCAGTACTAATGTGACTGCAGATGGAGCTGATAATACATGTTAAGGAAGATGAAACTGGGAGTCAGAGGGGAGTATTCAATGATCTATTTCTCCATGTGCAGCAAATCCTGTTTAGGATTCGCTGCACATTCGCAGGGTTCAGGAGGGCTGCAGCATTCACTGCCAGCCATCCCTGTCACCCTATTCGCTGCCCCTGCTGGCGAATTTTAACCGCCGCAGGGAGCTGGGGGACGGAGGCAGGCAGGGAGACGTAAGCCTCCCTGCTTGCCCCAGAATTTGTGGGGGAGGGCTCCCGGGGCACAGGCAGCAGAGGCTGCCCCCCGGGAGGGGCAGGGGTAGGGAGCCGGGGCAGGGGTAGTGAGCCACTCCTCTGGACCCGCACGTAACAACCCGGGACCAGAGTGAAGTGAATAAATTAATATTAATGAGCGGCTCCCGGCCTCCTGCTGGCGAATGTGTAAAAAAAAAAATTTGTTAATTTTTTTTTTTAAATATATTCATGTGCTGCAAGCACATGAATAAAAATAGCATGCCCCTTCACAGAAAAAAAAAAAAAACAGATTTTTTGACACCAAAAAAAACTACAAATATATATTTTTTTTTAAAGATCACATTCCAGTTCACCTAAAAAAGATGACGAATGTAAAAAGGAGAATCATGGCGAAAATCAATGGAGAAAGCAGTTCTCCATTCGAGCATTGAATACATGTGACTGCAGATGGAGCTGATAATACATGTTAAGGAAGATGTAACTGGGAGTCAGAGAAATTACTCAGAATAAGCTTGTTTACTCAGCTACAACTTCCTTATCCCTTATCCACAGTACTCCACACAATAGACACTTTACGACCCAGTAGTTATTCCTGCAGTTCCCCCTGCTGGGTGACTAACCAGAATTCTGCAGCCACTCCTTGGTCAATACTGCAATGTGGTGACCTGGGAGGTGTTGTTTTGGATTCTGTTTGCAATGCTGACAGAAGGGAGCCAGCTGCAATTCTGCCCGTAGGAACCAATATGTTTATATATCAGTTTTCATACATTACAAACGACCCCTGCACTGGCAGTGGAGTCCGAATCATGGTGGACATGGGAGTGCCATATTTTTTGCCACCAGTGCCTATGTACTGTGTCCCGAGCACATCTGGTACTGCCCTAGTTATGAGTCTGTGTTTTTGCCATTTGTTTTTAAATAATTATGTTTTCTCCAATTAATGATCAATTTGTTCAATTGTTCAATTTTCACATTTGTGGAATAGTTCAGAATAAAAAAGTACCAACGTTGCTGTAAGCGAACCTCAAAATATCTGCTAAAAATGCCCATACTTATAGTTTAAATAAATACAAATACAGCCACGTCAATTAATTGAAGTTTAGTTAAATATTGCACCCAAAATTAGAACAGTTGCTGTGAGCGTCGCTGGCATTTTTAACGGATATTTTGAAGATCTCTCACAGCAACGTCTGCACTCAAAGGGTTAAAATAACAAAAAATGAAAAAAAAAAAAACTGATTGCTGCTCTGATAATTTGCAGAGCCCTGTGATCAGATAGCCGCTGCCCCGCTAGAATAAAAATCCGACCTGTGCAAGGCTGCAAATGGCTTGCGAAAATCACAGCAATCGATGAATAGCTGCAAATCCATTCAATATTCACTTACTATCGAATAATATTCTCTGTCTCTGTGCAGTCTGTGTAACCCAGAACCTACTCTTCTTATGCAATAGAATCAGGCTATTTGAGGCCGGAGCTGACTTCACACACTACCCAAATGCCTGGGCATGCCTGCGTTTTCCCTGACAATCCCAGTAACCGACCCACAAATGCCAGCTTCCTGTCAATTAACTGGCTAGCAATCTGAAATTTTGGAGGATTTTGGCGCTGTTTGGCCCTGTGCATGTGCTCTACTATCCATACATATGCACAGTCATTCAATAATTTTTGGCCTTGCAAAATCACAGGGCTGCAAGGCAGGGGTGGACATCCAGTCAGAGACAAAGAGACAAAAAATATTTTTAGGGATGCGCAAGAGCTAACATCATTCATGTGCCAACACTTGGTCATGGTCTTTTGTCCACTGGGCTATGCCCCTAGTATAAAATACATGGAAAAAGCCAGATCCAACATAAAATGCTTTAAAAAAGCAGATTCACATAGTAAACAGTCTGCTCCAGCACCAGACTAACCTCATGTGTCACCTCATTGATCATTCCAGCAGCCCATTGTGTCACTCCAGCCTCCCCATGCCACTACAGCAGCCCTTAATATTGACAATGCAGCCATTCATGTATCACTGTCCCACTAGTTGTAATGAGATAATACATAAGGGGGTAATTGCATCCTGTAGTCAAAAATCAATTATAAGTCTTAGGACCCACATAAGCCTCTTAAAGCAGAACTAGTCACATGAACCAACTTAATACCTGGTCCACAAAAGCTATGAATGGGAGATAGCTGCATGCCGTGTACATTGCTGACTTTCACGGCTGCTAGTTTTATGACATGTTGGAGTGTAGAAATGGGGCAAACTGTTATGTTGCACTGTGGACACCGACAAGTCAGCATATTAGGGGCTATTATTCAGACCGGATCACTTGATTGCTAATTTGTAGAGCCCTGTGAATCCCCCCCCCCCCCTCGAAAATGGCCTGGTGACACTCACAAATGCTGCTTCCTGTCTATCAACTTGCTAACAGCTTGCGATTACAGAAGTTGCTGGTGGTTTGCATTACTGGATGTCCTTGTGGAAGCATGCGCAGTTGTTCGATAATCGGCCAGCATGCAAATTTGCACCTGTGTGATCAGGTCTGAATAACCCCCACTATCTGGTACACTGCACAAAAGGGGGGATATTCAGAGGCTGTCGGTTTTGTGAGCCACATGTGAATAAAGAAAGAGCCACAACTGGCTCAAGAGAAACATGTTGACCAGTGCTGCTCTAATGCATCTATGGGCACAATGGATAGTTAATTATTTAAATGAATCTGTACTCATTGCCTTAGAAGCATTATTTAAACTGTGGCAAAAAGATAATTTTTAATTAATTGGACATTCCACTCATCACCCTCACCAAACATGATT
Source organism: Crinia signifera (assembly GCF_055691185.1). Taxonomy (NCBI): domain Eukaryota; kingdom Metazoa; phylum Chordata; class Amphibia; order Anura; family Myobatrachidae; genus Crinia; species Crinia signifera. The sequence goes on from NC_139218.1 coordinate 290,193,465, forward strand.
ACAGTTAATGTACTTTGATAGACAAACTTTAATACAATTGGATATTTAATTAGAAGTGTCTAAATTTTTTGTGAAATGGGAATGTTATATCAATACCCTGCCCCTAAGACTATCTTGGATGTTTTTAAACATTTCCTAAATACAAAAGTGTACCTATTACGCTCCATCAGTGCTTAGTTTCTTTTGTACACCATAAACATGGTATCAAGTCGCTTGTATCCAACTTACAACCTTCTTCTTCTTCTACCAATCATTGCTCTTTCCTTATCTTTTTCGTTCTTTTTACCTCACCTACTGCACTGTATAAATTAGTTTCACTTTCCTCTTCCAATATAACCCCTCACCCCTATTCTTCCATTTATATTTCTTATATTTATTTCTATTTGTTTACTTCAATCTGATGTTATATTTTATTGTTGTAATTACTATCTCATTCTGTTCACTATTGAAGATCTGGGGTGAGATTTAATAGGGTTTAATTATTTAGATATTATTATTATTAAATATTTTTGGTCAAAAATGGCCGAAAAATCCTACAAAAAAACTAATCATTATGCCTATAATTATCCTATATCTTTCTATAACATTTTGCAAATCAAAATGAATCAGGATTGAAAAAAAAACTTTTAACTACTTTTAACATTGTTTATTTTTCATAAAAATTAAAAACTCATATCTCAAAAATTACAACTAATTGAAAAATAAGCATGGCTTATACATGACAAAAAGCACAAAATAAATCGAAATCGACTTTTAAATCCCTGGCAACTTATTTGTTGTTCCCCTATGTTATATATTTTTTATTTTAGAAAAATCCCCTCTGTACCAACCTACACTTGTGTCCTAAAAGAGTGTTTAAAAACATTAACAGCCTCAAGCTGAAAAAAAGTCTCAGAGAAATAAAGCCAGAGGGAGGTGGAATATGTAACAACAGATGCCTTTGAGAAGTAAGACAATTAAACAATGTTAAAACAATGGTGTTTTCTTTTTTTATGTGAGATTTTGGCTAGGCTATCTCTGTGGGTGGCATGTGTATTGATATATAATGGAAATTTAAGGAGCATAAAAATCACACGGTTTAAGAGCATTAAATATTTATTAAAAATAATATGGTACAGCTTTGTTTTTATGAATAACTAATCTTACAATAAAAGTGCAAGTGTAGGGATGATTTCAACTGCTTGCAGTAGCAGCATTGCTTTACCAATAACTGGTACTGTGGGCATTGATACAGTATGTGATCTAATTATGTTTTGTGGCACTTATGTATGGCATGATTATGTTTTGTGGCACTGTAGTGTGACATTATTTACTGCTGGCACTCATGTGTATCATAACTATGTTTATGGCACTAAAATGTGGGATAATTATGTATTGGTGACAGACACGGAAGTATCATTGTGCAGCAGGAGCTTGCACAGGGACCGCTGAGGATTAAGGGGCCGGATTCAGTATTGAATCCCGGCGGTCGGGATCCCGGCGTTCAGAATCCCGACGCCGGAATCCCGACAGCCGAAATGCCGACAAGGGGGGGACGTGGATCGCCCCCCCCCCCCTTGCGGGCTCGCTGCGCTCGCCACGCAGCGGGCCCGGTGCCTCGCTACGCTCGGCACACTAATTTATTCTCCCTCCAGGGGTGTCGTGGACACCCCAGGAGGGAGAATGTGTCGGCATTTCGGCGGTCGGGATTCCGGCGTCGGGATTCTGAACGCCGGGATCCCGACCGCCGGGATTTTAACTGCATCCCAAGGGGCCCACTGCTGCCCCTGTCATCCTCTTCCTGCCTCTCCCTGTCCCACTCTGCCTCTCCCTGTCTCACTCTGCCTCTCCCTTTCACCTACTGCCTATATTGTGTACTTGGATCCGATACGTAATGCCGGCGGTCGGAATCCCGGCAGTCGGAATCCCGACACTGGAATCCCGACCGCCGAAATCCCGGCATGGGGGGGACGTGGATCGCCCCCCCTTGCGGGCTCGCTGCGCTCGCGACGCAGCGGGCCCGGTGCCTCGCTACGTTCGGCACGCTATTTTATTCTCCCTCTATGGGTGTCGTGGACACCCACGGAGGGAGAAAGTTTCGGGATTTCGGCGGTCGGGATTCCAGTGTCGGGATTCTGAACGCAGGGATCCCGACCGCCGGCAAATTGACCGCATCCCGTGTACTTGGGTTGGGGGTGGAGGAGGGGGGCCGGAATTATATTTTGCACCTGGGCCAACCCCCCACCAAGTTCTGCCACTGATTTGGGACACTAATGTGTGTCATAATTATGCTTTGTGGGATAATTATGTATTGTGGGCATTGATGTTTGGCTTATCTTGTTTGTGACACTGATATGTTGGCTAATAATGTAGTGGGGTACTTATGTGTAGTATATTATCACGCTTGTGTTAAAAAATGCCTTGATAGTGCTTTAACTTTATCTGTGTATACTATTGTTTATTAAACTATGGAATGTCAACATATTCCACCAGTGGCGTATGTTAATCCCAGTTTCCTAGAGGCAAGATAAATATTGGGGTACCACCCCCCTCCACACAGTGTCTGTCTGTATATACTGTATGTGTGTGTATATATATAAATATATATATATATATATATATATATATATATCCGTACATGTGATGGACGGCACTCCACTTACTGACATAGATCTGCGTGCCCTCCCAGAGGAGACGAGTCGTTGCTTCCCCATAAATAGGTGAATGGGTGGATGGCAGCACTCCCACAGAGTAAATGACAAGGCGGGACGCACAGGTCACCAAGGTTTCAAATGTATTTTTTCACATTTTTCACATTTGGAATATTGGAATAAAGGCTGGTAACATCCAGGGTTAGGAAGGAGTACGTATCCTTCCATTGGATATCTTTTATTAATTGTATGAAGTGTATGGTATCTTTTACATGGGACCTGAGGGTAGAAACACGTGCAACCACATGTCTCTACCCTCAGGTCCCATGTAAAAGATACCATACACTTTACATACTCCTTCCTAACCTTGGATTTATTGCAATATTCCAATTGAAACCGGGATACAAGTAATCACTCAAAGATTACTAGAGGATGGAGACCTGGGGGAGAGACACCAACGGTTTATCACGGATTCCATTTTATACTTATTACGTCACAATTATTTTTTATTCCAGAACACTTTTTATTTACAGGTAATGGGTATGGCCATGGGGACCAGGTTCGCCCCGAGCTATGCAAACCTATATATGGGGGAGGTGGAACAGCGTTACATCTGGGGGGCGGGTTCGGGGTGAATCTGGTCCTCTATGGCCGTTATATTGATGATCAATTTATTATTTTGGACGGGGACCACACCTATGCACTTTCTTTTGTAGATCACCTTAATTCCAACACATATAATTTACAGTTCACCCATCACTTTGACAGGAGACGGACTACCTTCCTGGACTTGACTATAGAGGCACAAGGCTCTGCCATAATCACATCAAATTTTATAAAAGAAGTGGGCACAAATGCCTACCTTCACTATGATACCCTGATACCATTACCCTACCTGGAAAAAGGGGATTCCCAAGGGCCAACTAATACGGTTATATTGCAACTGTACAAACAGAGAAACATTCAAAAAATGCTAACCTCCTTTACACAGAGAGGGTATCCAGAAGGAATAGTAAGAAAAGCATATGAGGAAGTGATATCCTTAGACAGGGAGACATTGTTACAGACTAAACATAAACAGCCTACCGGAAAGAACCAGCAAATTACAATTATTTCTACATACAATAGTCATTCAGACGAAATCAGGAAAATAATAGGGAGGAACTACAGAATACTCAAACAAGACCATCTCTTAGTAGAGGTGATTCCACCATAACCATTATTCGTGTTCAAAAAGAACAAAACCATAAAAAATTCTTTGGCCCCAAGCTTTCTCAAACCGGTGGCATCCGCGCCTGGAGAAGGTCCAAACACATAGCTTGGATGTCAACTGAAAGGCTTCTTCAGGTGCGGTGCATCGAGATGTATAACCTGTGAATATATCGAATCTAGGGGATGCCACTCCATAGAAGATAGAGAAGGCACGAGTGGAAAGATCGATAATTTCATCAACTGCAACACCAGTTACACCATCTACATGCTAAGTTGTGAGTGCAAACTCCACTATATAGGACGCACTACAAGGAAGATCAAAATCCGCTTTTTAGAACACAGACGGAATATAATGAAACACATACAGACACACAGTGTCTCCCGCCATTTCCATGAATATCATGGAGGGGATCCTAAGAGCCTCTGGCTAGTTGGCCTAGAACATGTTAAAAGAACCCCACGTGGAGGAGACCGATATAAAACCTTATGTGGACAAGAGGTGTACTGGATGTACAAAATGGATTCCATACACCCGGGGGGGGGGGGCTAAACGAAGCCGTCGAGCTGAATACGGAGATCTAGACACCCCACACCCTATATAAATATGCACCTCTTTGACTGAATATGTATGGTGATTAGCTCTACATAACCCTGCCTTCAGGTTACATAATCCCCTCTCCTTCCCCCCCCTGTAGAAATTCTTCCACCTTCACTTCCCCCAGCTTCTACCCTTTCCCTGTGCCCCCCCCCCCCCTATTTTTTATGTTAGACTGGATTAGACATATTGAATATGTAGAAGGGATTGTTCCATATTTCAAAAAGAAAGTAAAAAATTCCTTCCCCCTGCGTACAGTGATCAACCAGTTGATCACATAGCAATAGCTTCAAAGTGAATGTAAGAATAAGGAATATACTATAAATAACCGATACCAAAAATAACATCAACTAATGTGTGAATATGGGATATGGGGAGCTGTCTCTCTATATGAACATATGACTGTGAAATTGTAAAAGAAAATCTCTGTGTATACGGTGACTTCACAGATTTAATAGTTCTCATCCTTCTATATGCATATTTTTATTACTCTTTTTATTTATATATTTCTTTATTATTTTTTTTATTCCTGTTTTCATGTATTTATAAAAATGCCATTTCCTTATTGTAAACAAGACTTCACTCTCGCTACGATGCATTATTTATGTCTATATGTACTGTATATTATTTCTAAATGTGTATTACTCTACTCTAATATCCAGACCCAACAATATACTCACACACCGATTGGCTCTAATATTATGCATATTTTATGAACTTTGCTCAATCGCACCATGAATAAAAGGTGCAGTCCTATTAAAGCGGAACCAATAAAAGGTGCAGTCCTATTAAAGCGGAACCAAAAATATCTTATTACAAGGTCCCCAGGGGAGGAGGAATGGAGAATAAGGCAACACTCTCCCCTCCATTGCGAGTAGAGCTTGGGAAAACAACCAGCTCAGGTGTACACAACCCAGAAGTACGCCATCTGCCATTTGAGAAAAGGGCAGGAATAGCCTGAATGAGGAGATACTATACTAAGTATTGATGGAATGCATGTGCGGTTCACCAGACCCGGAAGTGATGAAACCGGATATCCGGAAACAGGTCTTGTATTACTACATGCATTAATAAGGTTTTTTGCACTTTACAATACTCGTTTTTTAACTAAAAAGGTATATCATGATTGGGTTTTGTCTCCTATTCTTAATGATACAAGTATATACAGAATATGCGAAAGGGATCAGATTTTTTAATCAACATGCAACAGGTTTGTAATTGTTATCCCTAATACAGAGGGTATAAAAAACTGATAGTAGGTACCCCAGGGATCACCTTGAAAAAGCTTTTTAGCGAAATGCGTTGGTGGAGGAGAGCAAGGACACCCAAATACCCATACGCCTCACTGTTCATCCCCTATGACCGAACCAGCCTCCAGAATTTATTCCCACAGCCAGAAATCAAGGGACAGCACTACTATGCACACCAGGAAGAGCACCTCACAACAACAGGCACTCCCTGGGTTGGAGATAAGCACCTCTCTTGAAACAAGAGTCCCCTGTCATTGGCATTTACAAATGGGACAGTAACCCGGAGGCACCATAGGAACGGACACAGGACACTATATGGCCGAACTGTGGGTGACTATCCCTGCTCTCATTCTATACTTTTGTGGTACCTTTAACTTTTATGGATATCTGATTTATCTTATTATTTTAACTATACCTATTTTTTAATAAATCTTTAATCATTATATTTACACCGGTTGCATGTTCTTAGCGAGCGCGGTTTCACCTCCCCTTTTCTTGTACTGTATTTTTTTGCGCTTGACTTCCCAATTTTAGAAACCGCAGCTCCAGCAAGACAACTCCTCCCTGGTGCCCCTCTAGGGCACTTCGGTGACCTATCCTCTTTCTATGTAAATTGGGGAAGAAGCCCATTGGTTTCGATCAGGGAGCGGGCATTGGCTCGGACTGCTCCACATGCAAGGAGTGAAGAAACTGTCTGCTGATGCAGCTGCCTCTCTAACCAGCATAGCACATAGCTGCTTGTGGTGGGGAGTGAGGCTGCCATTGACAACGTGCATCTCTCTTCAACAGGGAAGAGGGGAAGTGGGACCCAAGCCCTTCCGACAGGCCTGGATCCAAATTACCTTAAATTATGAATATAAGTTTTAATTTGTTGTTGTACAATTTAGAAAAGTTAATGCAACTTAAAACCATTAGCTGTAGATTTGGGCACTAATTGTGTTTTCTGAAAATAATTCCTGAATATGTCATTAACGTTATATTTATAAGTGCAGTATAGACAGACCATCTAGGGCAGTGGTTCCCAACCCTGGTCCTCAAGTACCCCCAACAGTGCACAGTTTCCAGGTCACTCGGCAGGTGCACTCATTATTCAGACACATTTTAGAAGATCCACATGTGGAGCTAATTATGTCACTTGTGATTCTGTGTGGAGACCTGGAAAATGTGCACTGTACTTGAGGACCGGGGTTGGGAACCACTGATCTAGGGGTACTGGTCCTTGATGCTTGCTTCTGATATCTCACCAAATACAGTTAAATAAATAATTTTAATAATCTGTATGTTGCAATAATGGCTGATTCTTTTCTTGCTTTATTTATTTAAGTTGAGTTGGTGTTAACAGTATTGGTTAACCGCAAAATAATTAATTTGTTTTTATTACGCAAGTATATATGTTTACCTACTGCAAATAATAGAGTGAGTCATGTTGCCTGCAGTACAGGTGAGTTGTGATGTTGTAACTGTTTATAATGGGTGAGGTCCAACACCCTCATTACATTATTTATTAGGAAAACATTTGTGTAGAACATAAAATTTGAACTTCCTGCTATATATAATGAATGTTAGATGTTAGATTCAATCCCTGTGATTTTAGCGTTTACTGTTTTCACAGAACTCATCCTCTGAGGTTAAATTTGGTTATTGCTGCTGTATGTCCCCAGTCTCATGCTTGTGCTAATGTTACCACTTAAGTGGACACATTTCAACTGTACTGTAGATAACTGTCATACTATACGCACTAGGGGGGGTTATTCTAGTTCTCTTGCAAAGGCATAATCACTCTCTAATGGACAAAACCAGGTGCACTGCAGGTGGGGCTGATTTAACATGTGCAGAGAGAGTTAGATTTGGGTGTTTTATTGTTTCTGTGCAGGGTAAATACTGGCTGCTTTAATTTTACACTGAAATATAGATATCAGTTTGAAGTACAAACCCTACCCAAATCTAATTCTTTCTGCACATGTTACATCAGCTCCACCTGTAGTTCATATGGTTTTGTCCATTAGAGAGTGATTGTGCCTTTGTGAGTGAACAAGAATAACCCCTAGATTCAGCACAAATTGACATTTACAGTATATTGGTCATTAAAATATATTAACAAAGTGAACACAGAGAAAATAATTTTTGGCTATGGTTTCTGCAAACATGTACTGATATTGCCATACAGCTGTGTGGTAATTGCACCTTTTTTCTCAAATGGACAAAACCATGCTGCACTGCAGGTGTGGCAAATGTAACATGTGCAGAGTGAGTTAGATTTGGGTGGGTTATTCTGTTTCTGTGCAGGGTCAAATACTGGCTGCTTTATTTTTACACTGCAATCTAGATTTCAGTTTAAACACACCCCACGCAATTGAACTACAGTGAAGCATGGTTTTGTCCATTTGATTAAAAATGTGCTTTGTAAGTCTGAATTATGTCAAAAGTCATGAACATTAAGTTATTTCACTATGGGATTTGCTGAGATTGCTAGTGATTGGGGCACTCCCACTCTGGCGACCGAGAAAATCAGTTAACTATGGTGCCACAGAACCCACGGTGGCTTGGTGAAGTACCAAGAGTAAACAGGCACTGCTTCAGGGACATACAGTGCTGCACACAGAAGGCCCTTGTTGATGTCAGAGCTGGGTGGAGGTTGGGGTAAAGCAAAGTCAGCATGTAGATGCAGGTCAGATACCAAAGGAACTGCGGTGGTAGGAAGGCATGCTGCAAGGCCGGGGGCACCTTCTCCATTACCATTCCAAACTGCATTAATGACAGTGGCAGCAGCATTACACAGAGCCAGCATGTGGTGATCTGGGACTTTTACTTGCATTGGCTGTTGAGTGGTGGGACTAAGAGCTTGCATCCCTGGCAGAGGAATATGCAGGAGCGATGCAGGTGAGGACTGGGAGCTCTGCTGTCTATAGCAGCAAAGGTACAGAGGAAGATGGAGCTCATAGGAGTGAGCTACCAGAGGGTGTCTGGATAAGCAGCTCATAGCAAGATTTGTATAAAAGGAAAGCAGCGCTGAGACATTGGGATCTTGATTAGGAGGACTGGAACAGCAACAGCATGTGGTGCCAAGCGCCAAGGAGGAGACAGATGAAAGTCAATCATTAAAACAAGGAGAGGGGGCGCACCACCTTTCACGCCTGAAATAGAGTGCTGCAAACAGGTCTGTTGCATCTTTTCATTTCTCACACATATCTCTGTAGCACCCATTAATATTTAGAGTGATACCCTAACTCTCCATCTAATGCATAACAATAGAAACCCACCATGCACAACCTAACCCTTCCCCTTGTAAAATAACCCTAATTACCCCCAGCCTCATTTTCCCCCTATTTCATAACCCTAATAACCCCCAAAGCTTAACCTTCCCCCTAGTGCATAACCCTAATGAACCCCCCCCCCCCAACCTAACCTAAGTGACGTTGCGGTATGTGGTATTTAGTGTAAGTGGCATTATGGGGGATGGGGGGCGGGGCAACAGAAACTATTTTGGCATGGGAAGCAATATTTATAGTTACGTTACTACAATAAATTAATACATTTCTGTGTTATTGCTTTCTACTCTACCTTGATAAGTGTTCATGCATAAGAAGCTTTAGTACACACTGGGGCAGATGCATTAAGTCTTAAAAAGAGATAAGCGCGAGGGTGATGACGAGTGATAAACATCTATCCACTCAGCTCCCAACTGTAATTTTTCAAATACAGCCTATAACATGACAGGAGCTAATTGGCTAAACGTTTTTCACTCGTTATCACCCTTGCATTTATCTCTTTTTAAGGCTTACTACATGTGCCCCACTAAGTGCAGTAATAATACAGTACTGTACATCTCTTCCTTTAAATATATGCTTGTGGTTGTCGATATTAATAGTGCAGCAATACAATGATTATTGTGCTGTATTCCGAAGAAAAAAGCTGTGCAGAACGGGGGTTGCCCAAAGTTCCCCTTTGCAGCTGCCTAATTGACAGGAAGTGGTGTTGAGCGTGGGAGGGGGTGAATGAGAATGTGTCACCATGCAGACTTCATTGCCTTACAGCCAACTTGCCAACTGCTCAACATAAGACTTAATTGGAAAAGAGGGGAAAAGGACTCTTTTTGTGGGGCACTCTTGAAAATGTATGTCTATTAATAAAACGTACCTTTTATTACAAATTTAATTGGACATACACAATGAGACAAAACGAACAAACAACAAAGGACCAACAACATTAAAATTGCAGTGAGCTTGGTAAGTATACGCTATGCAATGGAAAATAAGTTCTTTACAATAGAACAATCCTTATAGAGATGTGCCTAGTAGAGCTTACAGCTACATTAACTAGGAATCATCTGAAGGGAAATTAAACAATTGGAGGGTAATATTCCCTGTTTAGACCGCTATGTGTGAATGCACTTCACAGGTATTGTGTAATAGGTTCTGTGATCTGTCTGTATGCTTTCAGCTTCAATTCACTGTGCAATAAATTGCATCAACTTTCTCTGTGCAACAAATTGCATCAAAATTCTTTGTGAAGTAGATTGTGTCCAGAGGATTACCAACACTCAAATGCAGTTGTGACCAATTGCAGAAACAACAAATCAACTCAACTGTGCAACAAATTGCGTCACTAAGCACTAAGATATTCAGAATATGATGCCCATCCTAATAATAAGATCTTATGTATAAGGGGGCAAGCAGACCTGGGCCCCCGGTGGGCACCTCCGGTAGTCCAGGCCCAGGTAAACAGGTACCCTACCCCCTTCTCAAAGCCAGCATTTGTGTTGTTGAAACACATCTGGGGACACAGATGACTTAATTCATTTTTCACAACACTCTAGTCTTGAAAATTCGGTACTTATGTAGTATCTGGGCTGCCGATTTTTTGATTGTATGCCTTAAGTTAAGGCATACAATCAGATGCGATGCGATGCGATATCGCATCGCATCGCATCGCATCCGATATCGGATGCGATGACCCGATTTTTCCATAGGAATCAATGTTAAAATGATTCCTATGGAAAAATGGGTCCTTTTCATACCCCTACTATCCAAGTGGGCATGGAGTTGGATATAAACCTGTGGCGAGCGTAGCGAGCCACCGAGCCCGAAGCGTGGCGAGCGAAGCGAGCCCCGCGAGGGGACGGTATTCGTCCCCTCGCGGGGCTCGCTTCGCTCGCCACGCTTCGGGCTCGGTGGCTCGCTACGCTCGCCACAGGTTTATATCCAACTCCATGCCCACTTGGATAGTAGGGGTATGAAAAGGACCCATTTTTCCCATTGAATTCCATGTTAAAATGGACTCAGTCCATTTTAACATTGATTCCTATGGAAAAATCGGGTCATCGCATCGCATCGCATCGCATCGAATCGCATGGTCGCATGCGATGCGATGCGATCTCCCGATCCGACCCGATTTAGAAATCGGCAGCCCAGATACTACATAAGTACCGAAAATTCTAACAAATGAAAGTAGATGCATGATTAAATGTTATTATGCTTCAATTCTACAAGTGGCTTAAAACTACTTTGTTTCATTTTCAATTAAAACTGCTCAAATGCAAACCCCTTTTGCGTAACATCAATTTATTTTAATAGCTTTCGCATCACCCATAAATTCCTGTGACACATCCAGCCTGGTATAAATTTGCCCTGTCACACTGGTTGGGAATCACTGCTGTATGCAGCTATTTTTGTAATAATGAAAATTGAGATGCACTTTGAATGCATTTCAGCTTGTATCACTCAGCTTTTCTGCAATATATACTCAATGATAACGATAATGTGCCCTTGAAGTCCTTCATTTTGTGCTTTTTTTATTACCTCCATTTCATACAGTACTTGCAGCGGCAAAACAAAAGCCTTACAAAATGTGATATATAGAAAGAAAGAAATGAAAGGAACTTTCTTGGATAATCTAAACCAAATGTGCTTTTAATGTGAATCAACTTTCCTAAGGTTGCTTTAATAAAAATGGGAAGAACAGAACACATAACTACTATTTGAGAAGTGGATCTACAGTGTAACATTTTTAAATCCTGAAATATAGTAAAAATAGGCGGTAATGGTAAAAAAATTGCTTTGATACAGTATCTTATTGTACAAATACCATCTTAAGGAAATATGTTTATAATAAATGCAATGATTAAACTTGATTAAACTTTATTACAAGTCATTTGATCTGCCCCTATACTGTTACTGTTGATTTCCCAATGTTGATAACAATTAAAAATGATGATGATGATCATCATCATCATCATCATCATCATCATCATCATCATCAAAATATTGTTATTATATTTTTCGTATGAATATATATTTAAGATAACCCAAGATAATTATTTGGGATAGTACTGATGAGAAGAACAAAACTCAACTTTTATGAGAGGCAGGTCTTCAAATCACTTTTACACCTAAATATTTGGAGTTCATGGGCCAGATGTAATAACCTCCAAGTTCAGCGGCCGTGCTAAATTCTGACTTTTTTAAAAGGGGCAATTTTTTACAAGGCAAAACCATGCCTTGTAAATGATTGCCCCTTTAAGAAACGTCAGAGTTCGGCTGGCATCCTGCACATCTGCCGACCTTGGAGGCTTTTACATCTGGCTCCATCCGTTTAACAGCCCATTAGTTATCTACAGTAAATATAATAATCATTTACAATATGAAATATTTCATCAGTCACACTACACATTGCCCAAATTACATGTCAATCAAAATTCTGCTGCAAGAGGTGTATTAAATGTTTTATATAGTTAGTAGTGTCCTTCCAATAAACATTTATGAAATATGGTATTTGACCAGGAAGCAGTGATTACAGCGGGCAAATTGCTGAAGCAGAAAAAAAAACACCTCAGGCCCCAAATCCAAAAAGCCATGGATGACTGTCATGATCGTAGTCGGAGGCAAGCATGACTGATTCACCTCACCTCAGGGACATTCTTTGTATACCAACAAGTATTTGGTGTAATCATTGTCAGGAACCCTTGTTCAAACAATATGGTATCCAAATCATGAAACCTGGTAATTATTTTTAACTGGCTTCTCGTATGCCTTTCATACAGTACATCAATAGCACAGTAGTGTTTTCCCCCATGACCACTTCTTAATTACTGTAAATACTGTAGCACTGATTTATAAAACATGAATAGTAAAGTTGCCCTCAGTTGTTTAATTGTTTAAGGTTTAAAGCAAGCTACAAACTATGTGTAAGATCAGGATAAAACAGTGCATTAAAGTTCTACCATCACAAAGGTTAAGGAAAAGAGCTATCTTAGGTAGGGTTCAAATGTACTCAATTTGGCTACTCACCTGGGTACTGTATATTAACTAAAATGTCGATTTTTAGAACCGGAGATGTTACCCATATCAACCAATCAGAAGTGTAAGTCCATCCCAATTCCTGGAGGCAAATTGTTTTGTGCCTCCCCCTCCTCTTCTACCAGTCTGCAGTAGCATCAGGCAGGAGCCACCCTGTCCCATATTGCAGGTGTAGGTAGTTAATAGAGCTTATTAAATACAGTACGTAGCAACAGTTAGAGCTCTGTTGAAGAGCAGTGGCCACAATTGGATCCTGCTTTAAAACCTAGAGGTTCTGCTGTTCAGGAAGGTGCCCTTTGGGGAATGGAGCCCTGAGGCTAGCACCTCCATTGCCTCTGGGAGTTACACCTACATTCTACTTAACATTTATCTAGCAACTTCTGGAAGATAATAGCTATAATCTGATTGGTTGCTATGTATAGCATTTCCCATTCTAAAATCCAGCACTCTCGTACATATACCCCACAGTGTTATATTAGCAGTAGAGCTATCACTGAAAAGAACCCATAAAGCATGAGAAAAAAAAAGAATGGCACAATTAGAGGTAACAGCTCACAAACAGATTGTTGAACTACGCAGAATTTAATAGCACCTGAAAATATGCCAAACAACATAAATAACTAAACCACAAATAACCGAGTAGCATAGTCAAGTATTTTGTCTAAATGTTCTCACAGCTGTTTTAGATTATGTATTCAATAATTCTCCAGAGTTGTTTTACTAATGCCCTATTAATTTATTCAGCAGCGATATGAAATGTTGTCCAAAGAGAAACACTTTTCAAAATGAAATGAATGAAATGAAAATTTAAGAAAATTTAGAAAAAAACAAAACCTTTTATAATCTCCAGGTAATTGCAAAATTATTTGGAACAATGTGGGTTAGAACTAACATATTTAGTAATCTATAACATATCATTTATATGGACTGCACAAACTAAATGAGAAGATATAGATGTTTGATTTATTAATAAAAAATGTTCAATGCTATGCAAATCAGACAAATGGTAATCATAAGAAAGAGATATTGAAATATGGAACAAAGACTTCCTATGTTTATAAAATGCTTCCCAACTCACCGCAGGAATGAAAGGGTTTGGCAGGCAACTAAACAGCTACAATAACTACATCCAAGGATTACTGAATGCATGTGAATTTTTGTGTAATTGAAGTGGGAGAAAAATAAGTTTTTTGCTTAGGTCAACATTACTAAATGAGAACAATGCTTTGCTAAGAGATGGCTCACATGGACAGAGTTTAGTATAAAACTGAGCTTGGCTGAGATATTGCTGAGTGCTGGATTAAAATAACACTGAGCAGGCTGTTGAATTTGGCTGAAGGTGTGGCCTGGATTACAGTAAAATATGACATAGTAAAATATTTGGCCTTAATGTTCTAGTTTAGGTAAAGCTTAAATACAGAACAATGTGTATTCACTTTGTTTTCATCACATGAAAAGAGTTGACAAAATAGTTGACAAGATTAGTTATGTTCCGCTACTCTGCTTAACACTTTCTATACTGCCACAAGCTACTGCACTGTACTCTTGCTTTGATTTCTACTGTTACTTTAAGCTGCTGTACAGTACTGTATGTCCCCACTCAGTATTAGACACTAAACTGGCTATAGAAACCTCTTTTTTTTGTGGAAGAAATGCTTGGTATGATACAACAGCACCGAAAGGTACAGGCTGCACTAGAAATCCAGCAAACTTACAGCGTAATAGTTAGTAAGGTAGTTTTTGGCACTGTGAACATTTTAATAAGAAACTGTAAATAAATAAATTAAAAGGGCCACACAGGGAAGGGAATGAGGCATGGAGGGGCATAAGGCTAAGAGTCACAGCAGCATAATAGCACACACAATTAATAGACGTTTTTGTTTTAAGCCTTTTCATTTTTAATTAAGTTCTTCAAGTGTTTATTTTAAACTTTTTGGTACTTGTGTAGCACGGCGCCCGTTATGTAGTTAGCGTAGTGGCCCTGTCAGAATCAGCGTAGTGTTTGCACGGCCAGCATAGTTAGCATAGTCAGTCAGAAGTAGCGTAGTGTTCCCGCTAGCGTAGTAAGCATAGTCAGCGTCCCTGTCAGAAGTAGCATATGGTTCCCGCGGGCAGTGTAGTCAGCGTCCCTGTCAGATAAGTGTTCCTGAAACACCCCCACTAACCATGCTAGCCCGAAGCGTGGTGAGCACAGCGTTACGCGTCCCCCCCGACCTATTCATACTCCCGCTATCCACGTCGGTTTGGAGTTGTTTTTATAAAGTGTTGTGAACGCAGCGAGCCACCGAGCGTGGAGAGCGGATGCGGAATACATGTAAAGTAATCCGCATCCTCTCGCGGGGCTCACTGCGCTCGCCACGCTTTGGGCTCGGGTAGCTGGCTGCGCTCGCCACACTTTATAAAATCAACTCCACGCCGATGTGGATAGTGGGTGTATGAACAGGTCGGGGGATGCATAACGAGTCCCCTTGCGGGGCTCGCTATGCTCGCCCCGCTTCGGGCTCACTAAACTTGCCATGGACGCTGGGGACAGAGTCACGGACGCCGGGGATAGAGCCGGAGAGTCACGATGGTAACTATGCTAGGCAGCCATTGGGCTGCCGTAGAGTCACTACGCTAATTACGCTAGGCAGCCATTGGGCTTAGCCTACACTGAAAACGTAGCGTAGCTGCGCACCATGCTATTACATAAGTACCACCTTTTTAATTCAAATTTTTGGTATTTGTTTAATTCCACAGCGTTACGTAGTTTACGTAGTGCTGTATTGAGAATACCAATACAGCACTATGCTGCCTACATAAACTACGTAAGTGCTTCTGGAGCCCTGCAGCTAAACAATGGTTAATATCCCCACTATCCATGTCATACCCCCAGTATCCACGTGGATTCGACTTTATGCTTTGGGCTCAGTGGCTTTATAAAATCAACTCCACGCCGACATGGATACTGAGGGTATGAGGTGGATAGTGGGGATATGACGTGGATAGTGTGGGAAATGTGTGTGTGTTTTGCTTTATACTTACCCTTCTCCGGCCGGCCACCACGTCCATCAAGTCCACCGATGGGCAGCGTTCAGTACCCCTCATTCGGCAGTCACTCCCCGGCGCCAGCGTTCAGTCCCCCTCCTCCGGCACTGGCAGCGGACAATGTACGCAATTAGCGTAGTGCTGCTGGGGAGCAGGGAAACCATGTGATGCTCCCCCAGCGGCAATGCGCTCAATTACGTACATTTCTGGTGCCGGGGAGTGACTGCCGGAGGAGGGGGACTGCCCGCAGGGGAGTGACCGTCGCCCGCAGGGATCGTCGACCGGTAAGTATAAAACAAAGCACCCACCCCTCTGCTCCCACTGCTTCCAGCATAGTTTCACGGCAGCGGCTACACTGACAACGTAGCTTAGGCTAAATTGAAAACATAGTATAGAGCTGCCGCTGTGAAACTAAACAAATACCCAATTTTTATTAAACTAAACTTTTTTTTTTTACCCTGAAGCAAAAGGACTCAAGACAGATGAGTGGACTGCCAGATCACAGACCCTGGATGGACATATGGTATAGTACAGTATACAGTATTAGACTTAATCATTGGAATCAGCACAGTTGTTTGGCTCAGCAGTGTTCACTTGTGTTGAATAAAGCAAATACAAATTCATTAGATGATAATCTCATTTAATGGACTAACAACTTCCATGGTTGTTTTCTCTGCATCCGTATCACTTTTATCCTCATCTCAGCATTACCAATTCTGACACGTCACCTGCATCTTGACATGTTTTCTTGTTTCAAAGTGCTCTTTTACCGTCATTGTTCACTATTTTTGCTTTATTATTTGCAATAACTTTGTTGATTGTACTACTGATTGAATTCTAAGCACCTAATTGGGGTATTTACACCACCATCCATCATACTGTACCTCCAGCCTCCTTTCAAAAAGCTACAGCCAGTAGCAAAATGTGTTAGGTGTTTATCCCCTCCCACTCCAGGATTTGGATCTACAGTATGCTCAATTCATCTGCTTTTTAAATCAAGTTCTGTTTGCTCACTGCTCCAATTGTGGAACTTCCAGCAGGACCTACTGTGGCCCCCACCTGATACCCACTATTTGGATATCCTGAGGTGAAAACCTCCAGGTGAACCTTTCCACCTACTGTCACCTTAAAAGAGGAACTGCCCATACACCTAATCCTCCAGCGGCCATTGGTGGCGCCGAACCACCAGGGAAGACTTTTGGCTATATCCGGGGTCCAGAACATCCTGATCCCTCCAAAGATTCCTCCAGCAGCACCAGACTTGGAAACCGTACAAATAGAGAGGACCTGTGATATTTCTTTAAAAAATTATTTTTACCATCTATGAGCAGTGAAACTATATAATTTGATTGTTTACCATTGAGCAAGTGACATTCATTCAAGTGACATTCTTGAATCCATCTTCCATCCTGTGAGGTGTTTTAATTCAGTATTTTAATAACCTAATAAAAATGTTATGTATATGTGTATACCTATTAATTGTTTTTTATTTTTAAAAATAATTTTTTTTTACCGTTGAATTTGTTCAGTGTTTATTCATTGTGGTACCACCACTGCTATATTTGCATTTTTATCATTGTTCACATGCCTGGCCCATTTCATGTACAAATAATTGTCTTTCAATAGTAAGGGTTCACTACAAGGGCAATAGCTTCAGGGAGAGGGCAGGGTTAGGGGGGTTTCGGGGTAGAGGTGGGGACCATCGATGGGGACCGGGGAGTCAGAGGACGGCGGCACGAAGCTCCATCGGAACAGGGCGTGTGAGCGTCTCCTGCGCACGCCCCCCCCCCCCCCATTCCGGCAGCTGGCAGCTGACGGGGGGGCTGCCACTGCAAGCATGACACCAGCTCCATCTGTATATACACATTTGAATTAAAAAAAAAAAAAAAAACATAGTGGAAATAAAACCACTGATTCCCTCCTCAGCAGTATCCGAAACCCCGGCATGGCACATACAGTAGCACTCTCTAGCCTTGCCCGCTAGGCCACAATGCCTGCTGTAGCAGAAGCCTGTCAGCTCATTCACACCTTATGCAGTACAGCCATCCTGGAACCCGAAATTCATTTATAAAGCAGCTGGTAAATGGCATTTACGGGTTTGTCAAAATTCAATATTATTGTATTAAAAAAAATTATATTTGCTGTAATGTGCACTGGGCAGCCTATAAGGCCTTGGTATAGTACATGCAGTACATTACCTGTACAGTACTGTATGTGTACATGGTATTCTGTAGTGCATCCAGCGGTGAAGCAGTGTAATTGCATGCTTTGGATCCTCCTACGCTATAGTATGCCTTAGTTTACCTACAGTAAGTGCAGCTTTACGTGCCATACTTATGGGTGGACAAGGAGAAATGGATGACGCAACTACAGCAACATCTTAGATGCAATGGGCCTTATTCTAGTTCACTCTTAGAGGCAAATTCCTTCTTAGCTGGACAAAACCATGTGCACTGCAGGTGGGGCAGATGTAACATGTGCAGAGAGAATTTGATTTGGGTGGGGTTTTTCTTCAAAGTGAGATCTATATTGCAGTGTAAAAATAAAGCAGTCAGTATTTTCCCTGCACAGAAACAAAATAACTCACCCAAAGCTAAATCTCTCTTCACATGTTAAATTTGCGCCCCTGCAATGCACATGGTTTTGTCCAGCTAAGAAGGAATTTGCCTCTAAGAGTGAATTAGAATAAGGCCCCATATGTATTAGATGAAAATGAGGTATTGTTTGCACACAAAAAAAGTAATAATTGAATAGCCCAGAAGAAATCTTTGGGCAAAAATTGCAATAATGCCCCTTTTTTCTGCAAAAAATCTTGGGTCAATTGAACATCACCTTGGGAGCATTAGTATATCACTAATTCTGTCTAGTATATAATGGTGAGCTCTTATGTGTGCAAAGAGCCCCTGTTTTAGGGCTGGTGGCCGAACCCATTTTGTCGCATCTGGGCCCAGCTTTCACTACTTCCGCCACTGGCCGCTAGGATTTGTATAGCAATGCCTACTGGAGCTTTTGTAGCTGCCCACAACTGCATACACATTAACAGCATTATTTTGGGAAACCACGTCTCTCAGTTAGTCTAGTTTTTCTCAAATAACCCACCACAACTGAGACACTGGAGAAGTTTCCTGCTTAAACGATTGCAGTCAGCGCTTGATTCGACACACACCCACAAAATGCCTGTTCCCCTTGTGATTGAATCTTCAATGTGGGCATAAACTTAATTCAATCTCAGCATGAGTGCATTGCAGCAGTAACGCATGTATAAAACCCCGATAATGGCTCAATTGTGAAAATATCTGTATAGCTTACAATGGTGAATCAGGCCCTTTGTTGTTTAAACTAGGCGGTCATCAAAGAATTGCATAATAATGTTTGAGGTACCTCTTCCGACCCTCCTGGATAAAACCTGACCATCTCTCATCCTATCCTTCTGTTTATATTTACTTCTTCCCCTTCTGTGTCACGCCTGTCTGTCTAACCCTCCTCTTTAGAATGTAAGCTCTCACGAGCAGGGCCCTCTCACCTCATGTGCCTTTCTCAGAATATATAAACCTCTGCCACCCTGCTGTTTGCTTCAGTGTCCTGTCCCCTGATGCAACTATCCATATTAACCATGTTCGTGTCCTAAATTGTCTTGTACTGTAATTTGTTATGTGTTATTGCTCCTTTGTGTATTGCTAGGCGCTGAGGAACCTTTGTGGCGCCACATAAATAAACAATAATAATAATAAATAGTGAACTACAATTCCTATCACTGTATTACTAATTAATGTATATAGCATGTGTCTAAGTCCAGATAGTGTGCATACAGACTCAGAGTTTCATTTGAAGCACAAGGGAGAGGATTATATTTCAGATGCGAAATTTGGTGATCTCAGTTCTTGTGGGATGCGGTCATTTGGTCTACTGCATTATGGTCGACAGTCATTAGGTCGAATCCATTAGGTCGACATGCTAAAAGGTCGACATGGCTCTAGGTCGACATGGGAAAAGGTCGACATGATTCTAGTTCGAAAGGTCCTTAGTTCGACAGGTCATTAGTTCGACAAGGTCATTAGTTCGACGTTGTCTATGTCGACATTCACAAGGTCGACATGGAGTTTTTCACTGTTTTTTGAGCCAACATGTGCCGACAGGCGGTATTTCATGCCCTACCATCCACTAGGGCGTGGTGGGAGAATAAAATAGTGTGCCGAGCGTAGCGAGGCACCGTGCCCGACGCATAGCGAGCGCAGCGAGCGATGCGAGGGGATGCAGTGCACTTTAAACTGTGTCCATGTCGACTGTGCTGACATTCAGGTAAAAAAACAGTGAAAAACCCCATGTCGACCTTGTGAATGTCGACATAGACAATGTCGAACTAATGACCTTGTCGAACTAATGACCTGTCGAACTAATGACCTTTCGACCTAGAATCATGTCGACCTTTTCCCATGTCGACCTAGAGTCATGTCGACCTTTTAGCATGTCGACCTAATGGATTCGACCTAATGACTTTCGACCATAATGCAATAGACCAAATGATCCCAACCCGTTCTTGTACATTTGGACGTGCACATGTAAACTAAGGAAAAGGGTTTTGTTGGGGTATTTTCGTATACAATAGTTGCATAAATGGGACTCACAAAATATTCAGATATGGACACAGCTATGTCCGACTCTCCCATTAAGACAATCATAACTAATTTTTTTCTGTATTTGTTAATGCTGAATGATTGAAACATTTTCAAAAAGAAAATTTCTAGTCAAAATCTTTAAAAGCTGAAACTATCACTGGGAATTAAGGACAGCAGCTATGTTTGTATACTGCCATTTACAGTAATTTCACGCATAGTTGGTTCATGCAATTATTTCTTTTGCTTGTTTATTTATTCGAAAATACTATTTTCATGTCAGGTTTTTAAACTTGTTTCCCGCAGTTCAGAGCTGCAATAACACGTCTTGTTATATGTGAAAATATTGCTGAGAAAACAATTTCTTTTAAAACACACTTTTGATGTTTTTCTTTCTAACCTTAATTATTTCAGTTTGCATTGCAGTTATACAACATGTCATAGTCTTTAAAAACCCTGAGAAAACCTTTTCTGACAAGAGGTTGCTTCAGACCAAACTTTGAGTGATTAAAGGTGGCATGTAAATGGAGAAATATCAAAACTAATGTGCAGTATAAGGGTAATGTTTCATAAAACCAATAATTAATTTGAAGAGAACGTAAACAATATTTTGCACATAACATACTTCAGTGCTTTTGATGGGTAAAAACACTTAAATGAAGAGGAGAATTAAATATAATTGTAATAAATATATGAGTAATGTACTCTCAATATAGACATACAGTAAACAGAAATAAGTTTTTATATAAAATACACATGATAGATATTGTTTAAGGTTGCAGTACCATACAAGGGGTATGTATAAAAACAGAGCATACGTACAAATTGGGATACTGTCAGTGATGATGTTGGCTGTCACAATACCGACTCTAGCATCCCAACTGCTATAAAATAATAACATGGGAGCTGAACTAAACTATCCCTAAACCTCCCAGCTACGGTATAACACTCGAAAAAACAACAAAGAATGGGAGCAGCACTATAAAACCAATAAAACGATTGGATTATCTTCACAAAATGTATTATAAATTAAAACTATAGACGGATTAAAAAATAAAGTATTGCACATTCACTTTGAAAGTAATCAGATGGAAATAATATGGGGGAGGCTGTTTGTTCCTAGTATACCTCAGGGACCTTAAGGTGAGCTTCTTTAGAGCCAAATTAAATGGAGATGATATTTTACCAGTAATCTGTAGAAATGGTAGTGACCAGCGAGCTAGGTTTCCGTTCCTAGTGTGGCTAATGCTGTGTAGCAACAAGCTTGCCGATGTACACTGGAGAGAAATTTGCTGGTAGCCACAGTGTTCCTGGTATTTAGGTACAAACGTCCAATATTCTTGTTCCAAACTGGCAATAAGGACAGGTTTGAAGTTGGTTCAGGCTGAGATACAGATGGAGCGCCTACATCTGTAAGTCGACCCAGGTTTCCAAAAGTGTGAGTGTGCAATAAGTGGGGCCCTTTCCCATTTCGCTGTGTACCCCTAGCTTTTTTAAAGGTATAACCCTAACAATCCTCTTTGGCAACCTAAACCTGCCCCCTCCGCAGCCTGCCCCTAACACACACACACACACACCTCCGCAGCCTAACCCTCTCCGGCATACATAACATTCGTGATTGTGTCTGTTGGGATTCCGGCATGGGTATTCTGACAGGTGTCAGGAACCAGTACCGGTGTTATGAGTGCCAGGATCCCGTCAGTCGATGGTACACAACAGTAAAGCTTTAATTGAGTACAAAACAAAGATCAAAACATTACAGTACAGTACAATGACAAATAGGCAAAATAAAAATGAATACATGTGATCTCAATCACATAGCTAAGAATTTGGCATTTGAGTTACAGTAGAAGACAGATATGACAGTCATGAACATATTGTGCAGATGAAGATGAAATGATGCAGCTTGCGCAAAACACAAAAAGAACCAATTAAGCACAAGAAAAAACAGGGACCTGAGAGTAAGGTGAAGAGGGGACAGAAATGAGATAGAGGTAGAGGATCCTGCCCATGAGTTTTCATTCGAAAGGAAGGTGGTAGACAATCAGAGCCAGTGGAATAATAGAATGAACGGGAATGGGGCAGAATCCGTAGTTTGGTTGCAGTTATACAGTACAATTATGGAAACTCAATGGCAAGAATACTGCAATATTAGAGAGAGCAAATTTGAGGCAATGACACATGAAACGGGACAATAACATCAGTATAAAAATAAATATATATGTTTTAAACAAATATATATGGTCACCGTTGTGCGCTATGAATTTATGTATTAAGCTGCTACTTCGATAAGGCTCTCCTGTTAGTGAGAGTCTGATATCAAATACAAGAAAGAAAAAGCGGGTTTATCAGAAAGCGCTGGACATAGTACCACCCAGTTATTAGTAAAATTAGTAAAATTGTAACCACGTGATACAGCAATCACACTTCATGTAGCATGTCACTGTCATTTTTCCAGAATCAAATGTAGACTTTGTTTCGATAAACAGTTCTTTATTGAAACCCTATATATATAGGGTTTCAATAAAGAACTTTTTATCGAAATGAAGTCTACTTTTGATTCTGGAAAAACGACAGTGAAATGCTACATGAAGTGTGATTGGTGTATCACGTGGTTATCACGGGTGCCCCCGTGGACTCACAAGACTGAGTTCATGGGGGCACCCGTGCAAGATATATTGTTGTTTGAGTGCCGGATATAGGTATATATATATATATATATATATATATATATATATATATATATATATATATATGTGTGTAGCAGCTCGGCACTCCAACTTTAAAGCACAAATTCCCAGGTGCCCTCCGGATGCAATGGATAGTGTGGCTGTAGCTCAGTACAAACAGACAGCGGCACTCAGTGGGTTTTTCAAAAGGTGTATATAATATCCAACGTTTCAGGGACCAACGTTTCACAAAGGGGCTAGTCCCTGAAACGTTGGATATTATATACACCTTTTGAAAAACCCACTGAGTGCCGCTGTCTGTTTGTACTGAGCTACAGCCACACTATATATATATATATATATATATATATATGTGTACAGTATATATATATATATATATATATATCTATCCGGCACTCAAACAACAATACAGTATATCTTGCACGGGTGCCCCCATGAACTCACTCTTGTGTGGTCCAATATAGAAGCCTATATATATATAATTGTCCTTAGATGATATAACTGTGTTTTTTGGAATTTAAGAGCATGCGAGGGTATCAGTATAAAGTTCACTCCTATGGTACTGTCTGTGAATCCATTTGAATGGTTTTCAATTCTAGAAGACAGCCCAGCACCAATCTGAAATAACCCATAGTGTAGTAAATGTAGGAGTTTTATAATTAAGTAATGTTATGTGCAGTAATGGTACTTGACAGGCAGCATTATAGTCACAAATACGTAATTTGAAATTCCAAGGAAGGAAACCAATGATATGTTTTTCTTTGCTAAGATAGCATTGTAAAGAGAGCAATGACAACACTTGCAGTGATGTGGGAGTCTGAATTTTTTATTAATTACTCTGTGGTATATATAAACCCAGTAGCACATACTGTAGCAGGGGGTTTGTTATTCGGACTTGACAGGTTATGTGGTCTTGACTCTATTGTGACTTCTATGTGACTATGTAACTTTGTCTAGTACTAATAATGGATGGCTGAAAACCGTTTAGTGTTTTTTCTCCCTGTAACAGGTGCAAACGTTGCCAATATGTGGACCATGATCAACATACATTTTGGGAAAATGAGCTAAAATATATAAAAAGCGCGATGACTTGTTTAACAATACACGTAGTTTATATGCTCACCTGTAAATACGGAAAGAAGTATATAGCAAAGACAAAGCAACCCCTTAAAATCTGCATTCTTGAGCATACTAGGAACATAACTCATAATGTCCCCTTGCCACTTTGCTATATGTTGCAAGTCTAATTTGGAACGTTGCTCTTTTAAAGCTTCAGAGCATGTTACATATTTTAAATAGACTCAGTAAATGAGAAACATATTGCATTTTTATTACAAATAAAATGTCACCAGCTCGGACCCCGCTGCCTATACCCCGCTGGCATACACCTACTGATCGGACCCAACACATTGTGGGTGCTAAAAAGCACCCACAATGTGCCACTGATGGGTCCAATCTAACAGATTGAACCTGCAGCAGATGGGATGGGATGTCAAACACATCCGATTTGGTGCCGAGATAGATCGGGGTTGGGCGAATTTGGCCCAAATCTGACAAGTGTAGGGCACCTAGAGTTACATTTGGGTGAGTTCATTTGTTTCTGTGCAGATTAAATACTGGCTGCTTTATTTTTATATTGCAATTTATATTTCAGTTTGAACACACCTCACCCAAATGTAACTTTGTCTGCACATTGGCCTGGGCCAAAACAAGGCCTGGGCCAGGGCGGACCCCAGAGAAGCAGGCACAGCAGGAGGAGGTGGAGGACCCTCATGCCTCCCCATCTCATCCACTCACGCAGGAGATCCTGTTCAGCACACAGTCCGAGGAGGAGCTGCAGGAGGGCCACATCTTTGAGGTTGACTGGCCTGAGGTGGAGGAAGATGGAGGTGAGGAGGAGGGTTAGGTTGCCCTGGAGGAGGAGGGGGACATGGCCGCAGAGGAGGTTGAGGAGGAGCCAGAAAGTGCCCGCACCAAAAGTGGCCATAAGGTGCATTTCTCTTATGAGGAAAATTCGGCCTTGTCTGCGCCATAGTGCCCGGATTTGACAGGTTGCTGGGGAAGCACAACAACAGGACCACTGCACAACGAAAATGGGCCATATAGGGAATCTATCACTGGTGCAGTAAATGCTGT